>NW_008690046.1:18942-41429 GCF_000695815.1 Acanthisitta chloris | reverse complement strand
GCTGCCACCGCGTGGTTTCGGCAGGGAAGTTTTGGGAAACGATGTCCTACCTTCCTCCCTTCCTCCTTCATCCCTTCATCCCTTCTATCTCTGCCATCCAGGTCCATCCTGGCCAGGTCCAGACTGGACCTGGGGCAGTCATGGTCCCATCAGTGGGATATTGAGGTCTAGGTTGTGGCTGTGCCTTTCCAAGTCAGGAAATCCTCAATTTTGAAGAAACTGAGTTTTTCTGAGTCCTTGGCATCTTTGGAGCAGCTTTGGGGTGTGTGACTTGGGTTTGGAGTTGAACTGAGAGTCTCATGTGAACCAGCTCCTTCAAGGCTGTTCTTTTACTCCAGGTGTTTCCTAAAGTCTAGAAAACTTGGGGGGGAAAAAAGTGGGTTAAAAAAAAAGAGGGTTAAAAAAATAACTAAGTTGATGCTTATACTATTTCATCCTTAAAGTTTAGTGTGATTTGGAGACTTCATTTTGTCCAGACTGGTTGAACTTTTCCTCCTGCCTCTGGCTTGTCTTTCCCTCCGGTTTGGGAGCCTTTCCATGTATTTCATGTGTTATTTGGGATGACAACAGGGATATCTTCCCCCAAGCAGGTTTAGGGGAAAGAGAATTCAGACTGACTATCCATGGGACTGGGATGCAGCTGCTCCTGAGTCAAGGCACTGCAATAAAGATGTATGAACATCCCAGGGACAAGATTTTCTCTTCCTCCCCAAGGATTTTCAGGTTTTGGTTTAAATTCATTTCTGTACTGTATTTTTTTTGGGGTGAGCTCCCATTGCCTCTCAACTTTCCTTTACAAGCAGATACCCATATATTTTGCTATTTTATATATCGAATTTGACAGAACTGAAAACCCTCAGTGCTTTTATTTTGTTTCACAATTGGATGAGACAAACTAAATCCAGTGGTCCAGGATAGGGAATGGCAGAGCTAGGACCTTCCTTGGTCCTGCTGCCTCTCTTAGCACCTGCCCAAACCAGCTCAGAGGGCTCTGTGTGGGTGCTGGGTGCTCTGCTCACCCTTCCCTGTGCCTCAGCTTGTAAATCAGGAGCTGAGAGCACAGCAAGTGGCAGCTGAGCCTTGAGCTTGGCTCACGTGCCATGGGAAGTCACTCATTTCCTGCCCTGGGCTCCTCCAGGGAGAGAAGCTGCTCTTTGACAAGCTTCTTAATTAGCCAGAAAGTTGGGTCATAACCACTGCTGTGTCTCCCCTTGTCATGGTTAGACTCCAGGGTGTGTGAAAAATTGAAGCAGCACAATGAGTGTTTAGAGGAGCTCATGTTAATTTTAGAGAATGAAAAGAGGAATTTCTTTTTTTTTTTTTCTCCCCCTGTTGATAATGATTTTTCAATACCCTCAGGAAAGGAGGAGAAAGGGGCTCTTTGCAAAAGGCTTTAAAAAACGTGGCCCTGTAAAGTGCTGGTGGCTTGGCAGGGAGGGAGGGAGGTATTTGGCTCCTGGGTTGGAGCAACAGGCTCCTGTGTGGGATGGCTGTGGAAGTTTTGGCTTTGCCTGCTCGGTGATGGGGCAAGACAAGGCAGCCAAAAGCAGATCATTTAACTCTTCCTCAGCCCTTGGCAGCTCTGAAGTGGTACCTTTGACTTCTGACACAAGATAAGCTTTTTGACTTGGGGTCAAGGTCAGCAGTTTCCTGCAGCCCCTGCTGTTTGGTGTAGTGTGTGCTGTGATTGCTGCTCTGATCCCACTGGCTTTAAGCTTATTTTTTCCTCTCTAATGGCATTTTCCTGCTTTTCTTGCAGCCAGGAGTTCGTTGGCAAACCTGAGGACTTATTGAAGACTGTTCTGGTTTTTAAGAGGGAACAGTTATGACTATCACAGGTGGCACAGGTTGCCCAGAGAAGCTATGTCTGTTCCATCCCTGGAAGTGTTTCAGACCAGGCTAGACAGGGCTTGGAACAACTTGGGCTAGTGGAAAGTGTCCCCATGGCAGGGGGTGGAACAAGATGGTCCTTAAGGTCTTTCCAAGCCAACCCATTCTGGGATTCTGCTGGAATATCTGATTGCAGGATGTGATGGTGAGGGAAGTTCCTTGAGCACATTTTAAGTGCCCTTAGGTGTGGTGAAAGCCCAGAGAAGGTTTGTCTTAGGGAAAAAGGCTTAATATTTTATGTGTGAATGACATCAGTCAGACCTTGCAGACCTGGAGGATGCTGAACTCAGTGTAATTAGCAATGTCAAAGCCTCAGATCCCTCTTGGAGCACAGAGCTCCTGGGTTTGATGGCCTAAATGCCACTTAAGTCCCTTTAGCATCCTTGTTTGGGGGACCTGGACAGCATGTTGAGTGGCCTTGACTCTTCCCTGACCCTGTGTCTAGGTAATGAAGCCTTGACCTCGAGGCTGGATGGGCACTGCAGGGTGCTGAGTGTAGCTGTGGACCTCTGGCAGGAGCTCCAAGCAGAATCTGAGCATCCCTCAGTGTCCAAGGGAGCAGCACAGCAGGAGCTGATGCTGGGAAGGACCTGCTGGAGGTGTCACCTTCTGCAAAGTGAAGAATTGGATGTCCTGGGACCTATTTTTGCACTTTAGTTTTGTTCCTCCTGGCACAGGCAGCTGTGTGAAGGGTTGAAGTGCTGCAGGCTGGTTGTAACCCTTATCTGTCAGGAGATCACTTGGAAAAACCTCCCCAGCTCTTGTTCAGGCCCTTTAGTGATGCAGAAGGACACAAAGCTGGTGTGTGACCAAGATTTAACCCACCATAGCTCTAACCCCCTCCTTAAACCACCTCAGCCAAGTTATTTCAGGAGCTCCTTTAGCTGCTGCAATGTTCAAAGCTTTGTTTATCCAACAAGAGCTGTTAAAATAACAGCGAGAGCTGTGCACAGATTTTTCTCAAAGGCATTGGGAGTCCAAAAAAATCTGTATCCATCCATCTAATGATTATTTTTGGTGAGGTTTCAGCAGCAGTGAGAACAGCCCTGCAGTGTTTCAGAGCTGAAGTCTCTGCCAAGCTGCTGAAGGTGAATGAGTCAGGTAGAGTGAGGCTGTCTCATTGCATTTCTCGGTTCCTGGCTCACCCTGCCCTGGGCACAATTCCAGCCCTCCCTGCTACATCAGCTTCATGTTTCCTCTGTCTCCAGAACCATTGAGCTGCTGTGAGCATGTCCTGCCTGCCCTTGGCTTTCACTGGGGCAGATTTGGGTCAAGGTGAAGGTTGAACTTGGCAGATTTGTGGTTGACATTCACCAGTGAACAGGATTGCTCAGTCCAGCAAAGTGCAGAGAGCAAGAGGTGGAATGTCACTGGGTTATGTCTGGGGGTTGGATTTGGTGTGTGTGGGAAGAGCTGGGATGGAGGGTGCTGGAGAACATCACAGCCTGGCCCAGCAGAGCTCTTCAGAGTTGCAATGAAGGCATCAACATGCAAGAATCACCAAAAGTGGGGACACAAAGGTTCTCATGCTAATACAGAATCACAGGAGAGTTGGGGTTGGAAGGAACTTCTCGAGATCATCTAGTCCAACTCTCAATATATTGAAGTTTTACTTATTTTTAAAAAATAAAGTGCAAAACAAAAAAATAAAGTACAAAGCACAAGGCCAGAAAGCAGCTTTGTATTATAGAGTGCTGAAGATCCAACAGATATATCAGCTCTGGATTGGAGGCTGAGGCACAGAGAAAAGCAAATAGAATCACGGAATGATTTGGGTTGGAAAGGGCCTTAAGGATTATCTCTCCAGAAGGTTTGGTTTGGTTAGAGAAGCTGCAGGTTCATTGCTTCATCCTCTCCTGGAGTTAATGGCTTTCTTGATTTCTTGTTAGTGCAGCAAATATCAGCTCCAGAAGGTTTTCAGGAGACACTAGGTCTTCATTAACCTCCCTAAATGGACTTGGAGCAGGAAGAAAGCTGTCTTGTGGTGGGAATTTTCTCTCTTCCTTCCTGTGGAGATACTTATAAATACTAAAAATAGGTGGGAAGTCTCTGTTGATGCTGTGAAAACAAGTCAAACCTACATCTTCCTTGTGCAAGTTCTGGGTATGCTCCCCTGGCTGCAGGAGGTCTCAGAGCATGGGAAGGCAGAGCAAGTGCCCTGATGGTTTCCAGTTATTTTACAGAGAGATTATAGTGTATAAGAAGAGAGAATTAATCACACCTGGGCAGACTTTTTCCTGTATTAAGGTACAGGAAAAAAATGAATTAAAGGGGTGAAATCTGTGGTGAAGCTCCCAGTGTTAGTGGCACAGTGGGAAACATCTGATTGTGGGTGTTAAGGATGAAAATGGAATAATGTTCCTTCAGTACTTGTCTTGTGGAGTAAAAGATGTAATCTGAGCATTTGTCCTCTCTGAAGGCTGTTCCACATGAGAACACTTCACTCAGGGTATTTTGGAAAGAAATGTAAGGAATGGTAGTGGGACAGGACTGGCAGCCAAGGGCAAAGCTCCTTCCAGGTGACATCTGTATGTGCATCTCCTCTGCCTGGGCTTGCTGGAGACCTCACTTCAGCCTTGGTGCTGTGCATTCAGGTGATGACTTTGCCTTTCCAAATCCTGTTAAGATCTGTCCAAAATGCTGGAGTGAGATGTTGAATGCTGCACTTCCATCCCAAGCCCCTTCTCAGACTGACTTCAAACACTGCCTCGGTGGTCATGAGATGATCAGTGATTTAAACTCTTTCTTCCTTGATGCTTTAACAAAAGCCAAACCATGGACTCCTACACCATGTGTACAGGGTTGCAGATCAGCAGATCCACCTGTGTGGGTGTACAGGTAAGGGAGGAGTAAATCATAGAAACATGAATGGTTTGGAAGGACCTTAAAGCTCACCTAGTTCCACCCCTTGCCATGGGCAGGGACACCTTCCACTAGCCCAAGGTGCTCCAAGCCCCATCCAGCCTGACCTGAAACACTTCCAGGGATGGGGCAGACACAACTTCTCTGGGCAATCTGTGCCAATGCCTCATCCCTCTCACAGGAAAGAATCTCTTCTTAATATCCAACCCAAACCTCCTCTCTCTCAGTGTGAAGCCATTGCCCCTTGTCCTGTCACTCCAGGCCCTTGGAAAGAATCTCTTTCCAGGTCTCTTGTAGCCCCTTCAGGTCCTGAAGGCTGCAATTAGGTCACCCCAAAGTCTTCTTTCCTCCAGGCTGAACAATCCCAATTCTCTCAGCCTTTCCTCACAGGAAAGGTGCTCCATTCCTCTCATCACCTTGGTGTCTCCTCTGGACTTGCTCCAACAGGTCCATGTGAGGGAAGGAGGTATGAGGGGATGGATGATGGTGGCTGAGATGTCAAAGCTGGGATGGAGAAAGGGCAGATCCTCTGGCAGAAGTGGAGCAGGAATTTTGATCCAAGACTGAAATGACTGGGAGAGAGCCAACTGCCAGCAGGAACTGGGAGAAACTGGTGGGTGAACTTTTGCCCTTTGCACTGGGCCAGGATGTGCCTTGCTGGTATGTTACCTCCACCACTCACCATCAGCCAGACACAGAGAGAAGCCTTGGAGCAGATGTTGGAGATGCAGAACTTGTCACCTTGGGAGCTCCACAAAGGAGTCTGCATCAAGGTGCTGCTGGTTTAGAGGAGACCTGGAGAATCCTGTGTCTTCATACCAGGTGGCCCCAAATCACTGCAAAGCACAAAGCCCTGATATGCTCTGATCTGCCACAACACTCAGCATCATCAAAGCTCCAGGCAGGCACCAGGAAGCTGATCCCCTCCAGAGCTGGGAATTCATGCAGGGTGGGAGTTCTGTGAGCTCCTCTCTGCCTGTGCTGCTGGGGAAAAACATCTGCCAGGGCTTTATCTGCTGAGCTGGGACCCATCCTCCTCGTGCTGCTCCTGCTGCTTGTTGCATCCTGCTTGAAGCATCTCTGCAGGGTGGAGAACTGGGAAACACAGTGCTGCTGGGGCAGTTGTTCCTACTGTGGGGCAGGGAGGTCCCCACCTGGAGCTCAAATCCCACAGGGGAGCTGGGAAAGTGCTTTGTGGTCCTTCTGGAAGTGTATTTATAGCCAGGCTTGGGATGCTTGCTGTTAATGAGATGCACTCAGGGCTTCAATTATGTGAGTCAGTGTTGGCATTCTTCACTCAGCTGCTCAGTGTTTGTTGCTGTTTGTGGCATGTGAGGGTTTAAACAAGGAAAAAAAGCTTTGGGATGCATCTCTGGAAGTGCTGGTGGGCTAAAAGGCAACATAGGAAGCATTGAGGGGAGTAAGGGAGGTGCATGGAGGGAAAGGGAATTGTGCCAGGTGCAGCAGAGGTTGGTGCTGAGCCCAGGATGGATCTGGGAGGCTGATGGATCTGAGGAGTTCATCACCTTCCCTCCTTGCTGTCAGAAATACATGGAGGCAGCAAAGCCTAGCACAGAGGTCTCCAAGGATGTGCCACTGGGAGGTTCATGTGGATTTGGTTAAGGGCATGAAACAGAGCTGCTGAGGAGAGAACTCCTGTGCCATCCATCACTGTCTGGCTGGAAGGCTGTGGGATGGGTGAGACCAGCTGACAGCTCTGCTTGGGAGCTGTAACACAGGAGTGACTAATGACAAGTGAAATCCCACCTAACACACAGCCCTGTTCTCCCCCTGCTCCCCACACGCATTTCTCCACTCAATCCTGTCCTCTGCTTAGCACCTGCAACACCTCCAGCCCTGCAAACAGGGGCTGGGGGTGTCTGTCAGCTGCTGTGGGAAATGCCCTTCATTCCTTCTTGGAGCTCCTGTTCCCGGGGCAGAGTAATTTGTTTCTCCAACAGAGGATTTTTTGGTAGCTCTTCTGTGCCAAGATTATGTCAAAAGGAGGTAGGGGAGAGGGTGAATTTGGAAGACAGATGTCTCACCTGCTCTGTCATGTTAGTGTCAAGGCCTGGAGATCAGTGTGAATGGATATTAAGCTGGGAAACACAAGGAGGAGGGAGAGAAATAAGACACAGACAGAAGGAAAAGGCTCTGACACTGTCTGTCTGCTTGGAGAGGCTCCATAACAGCTTCTGAATGCTGCAGGGTGGGCTGCTCTGGGGGTTTATCAGGGTTTGTTTATCAAGGGTCACTCCAAGGCAAGGAGCAGTGTTGGTGCTTGAGGGTGAGTGTCTGCCCAAACACAAGTGTTCCAGGCCAGGCTGGATGGGGCTTGGAGCAACCTGGGCTAGTAGAAGGTGTCCTGCCCATGGCAGGGGTGGAATGAGATGAGCTTTAAGGTCCTTCCAACCCAAACCAATATCCTTTGTATTCACCTAGTGTGGCCAGGAGGAGTGAAGGTCAGGCCTGGCTGAATATAACTGAGGACCTGAGCTAAACAAGGACTATTTGCATTGACACTCAGAGGTCACAAGGGCTGGTGGGTGCATGGATGGTGGTGCATCTTCCCTACAAGGACAGGCTGAGAGAGTTGGGGCTGTTCATTCTGGGGAAGAGAAGGTTGTGTGGAGACCTCAGAGCAACTTTCCAGAATCTGAAGGTACTCCAGGGAAGCTGCAGAGGGACTCTGTGTTAGGAACTGCAGGGACAGGACAAGGAGCAATGGGGAGAAATTGAAAGGGGAAATTTAGATTAGACATTAGGAAGCTGTTTTTTCTCCTGTGAGGGTGGTGAGACACTGTCCCAGGTTGCCCAGGGAGGCTGTGGCTGCCCCAACCCTGGCAGTGTTCACAGCCAGGTTGGCTAAAGCCTTGAGCAACCTGCTCTGGTGGGAGGTGTCCCTGCCCAGGGCAGGGGTTGGGGCTGGATGATTTCTCAGCTCCATTCCAATCCCTTAACATACTATAATACAATAAAATTGCTTCTATTTCGGTCTCAGAGGTGGCTGTGATCAGCTCCAAGTCATGGCCAGCGACCCTTGGCTGATGCAGCACTGACATGAAGAAGTCCACCATGGTTAGGCATTGTGTGTGCTATGTTGCCACTCAAAATGCTGTTGAGTCCAGAGGAATCAACAGTGAAACTGTCAACAAAGGTCTCTGAGATCCCAGGTGAGTTTATCTCACACCTGTGGGCATTAATGACATGGAAGAGCAGTTGCAATCATCATGTTCTTATCTGCTTTGTGGTTTCACAGGGAAATAAGCTGATTTATCTGTGTGTTAAAGTCGTTAGAGACATAAATGGGAGTCACTGGAGTCATTGTCTAGCTGGAATTTCTGTAAGCCATGAATCAGGAACTAAGCACAAGTGCTTAGCTCTAAGTAAGCAGCACTACTTGGGAGCTTAGTGAAGTATTTGCAGGATTGGAGCAGAAAACCTGTTGGAAGCTGCTGTAGTGCTGTGACAGCTCTGCTTCCTGCTCTGGCACAAAGTCACCTCTGCAGTAGCCAAGGACAAACACAAGACCAACACTTGAGGCCTGTGGTGTAGGTATTTGTACTGAGATAGTTCTATTAATGGCACAGGACCTGCTGTTTGCATCAATACTTGGAACCATAGACTCATGGAATTATTAAGGCTGGAAAAGACCTCTAAGAACATCAAATCCAACTGTCAACCCTGCACTGCCATGGTCACCACTAAACCATGTGCTCAGGTGCCAAATCCACACACCTTTGGAACACCTTCAGGGATGGTGACCACCACTACCCTGGGCAGCCTCTTCCAATGCTTGACCATCCTTTCCAAGGAGAATTTTGGCCTAATATTCAATCTAAACCTCCTCTGCTGTAACTTGAGGCTGTTTCCTCTAGTCCTGCACTTGTTGATATCTGAATGTTTCAGCAGTTGGAGATTCTGAACAAACTTTTCTGTTGCTGCTTATCCTATGGGACAGACTTGGATGGGACAGTTGATGTTCAAAATCTGTGTCAGTGACTGGACATAGATCACGAGGAGACATCATGTGACAAGGAGAAATGGGTCCATAGGACAAGGTTGTCCCTTGTCTCTTCCTCAAACCTATAAAAAGTTGTCCTGACCCAGGTCTTCCCTTGGATGTAGCCTCTAGTCTGATGTCTGCCTTGGCTAAATAGAGCTTGGATACACATAAGGGTGAGGAAGAGGAATAAATAGCAATCTGAAGAGATTTCTGATGACTTTGCTGTTCATCTCCTCTCCCTGCAGCCATGCATGTGACCAAGGCCTTGTGTTGCATAGACTTGAGATTGTAGTGCCTTGGTCACGGTGGATGCTGCTGACACCCCATGGAAAGCTGTCAGGGAGAGCATCAAAGCTGCTTTTCACAGGGAGCCCTTGTGCATGGAGCCTTTTGGACTGACATGAAATGAGCTTGGGTCAGCAGGGGGAAGCCCTAAATGGGCAAGATGAATTAGAAAGCCTTCAGGTCATTAGATAAAATAGTGGAGTAGAAAAACCATGAACACAGAGGCCTTTGCTCCATGGTGAGGTGAGTTATTAGCCTGACACGTGCCTAGGGATGCACATGATGGGTGTAGAGGGAGAACAGAGGTCATGGCTTGCAGGAATTTGGGGTGAAGCTTTGTGTGTGCTGTTCCCTTGGAGAGAAAACACTGGGCATGGACTGCTGGGACAACCCCTAAAACTCAGCTATGCCTCTAAGTGTGGCTGCAGGAAACCTGATTTTATGATCTATGGCCTTATTTTTCAGCTAGGTGTTGGAATCTCTGCTGCTTCCTTCTGTGGGCAGCTCTGTGTACTCCTCAGGCAGTGATGTCCAGCTCAAGACCACCCAAATCCATGGAAAAATTGATTTCTCTATACATTTCATCACAACTTCCTCTCCTTTTTTCTGACCCCAAATCCCTTTGCTGTGCATTGCTTAATATTCATATCCAGGCCAGGAAATTAATTTCCCCTTTAAAACCAGGCAAAAAATGGGAAGAAATATCTTTATATCTCTTGTTCAGCTGGAGAGCATGAGGTGCCTCCACATCCTGCATCCCTATGTGAGGTTCTTCATCACACTGTGCTGTTACCCAGCCAGCTGCTGGAGATCAGCTCTTCCAGGGAGGATAAGGAACTGAGTCTCAGGGGCTGTAAATTAGAGCTGTGTCTGCAAACTGGCTGGGGAAGACACTGTACTCAGATAGATGAACTGGAGCCAGACAGATTTATGCCACAAGCTGAAGGTGCCACATTTGCTCTGTTGTGCTTTGGTGCCACTGAGGCATAACCTGAAGCAGCTCTTCAGCATCTCCCTGGCCTTTGAATTATCAAGGTCAGCCACGTGCTGTAATTCCTGCTTGGATCCAGCTTTCCCTTGGGTGCTTAGGGATAAATGCCAAGCTGCTCATGGGCAGGAAGGCTTTGTCCACCAGGAAAATCCTTCCTGGTGGTGCTCAGTATATAGCATGGAGTCATCCTTGTATAGGAGATGTTTTCTTTTGGTTAGGAGCAGAGTTGTTTTGCTATGTAGGGAATATGGTGGGGGAAAGCTATCAATTCATGCAGGCTTTTAAATCCTGGGGGTGTTTTTTTGAGTGCTCTGCTCCTCTGTAAGCACTGGGAAACTCCATGTTTGGAGGAAGACCTCAGTGGAGAAATGATGGATCCCTTGGGAAGAAGTAGTTGGATAAGATGTGCACCAAGTGAGTTAGTCCTTATAGGTAGGACTGGTGAGGCACTGCAGCTCCTGGTTCCCATAGGCATGAAACTCTCCAGCCTTTGGAACATGTTCTCCAACCTTTGGAATGTGTTCACAGCCAGGTTGGCTAAAGCCTTGAGCAACCTGCTCTGGTGGGAGGTGTCTCTGCCCAGGGCAGGGGGTTAGGACTAGATGATCTCTAAGGTCCATGCCACCCCCTAAAATTCTATGATTCTATGACTATGTAGCTTAGTTAAGTATAATCCTTCCAACATCACTTTCCCAGCTTGTCATGTGCTTTTTCGTGCTTTTTCATCTCTTCAAACAATCTCACATTAAAGGCACCCTGGGAGTTGTGCATCCTCCCTGGGAAGCTCTCAGAGCTCTCTCAGGTGCCACTGTTAGAAGCCTATAAATAGATGTTTTGGATCCTCCTGAAATATATCCTGGACATAAATGATGTTGGACTGTATCCAACAGTGATTTCCACATCTCTCTTGTACCTGTGGGGCCTGGAAGTTGATGCTCAGTAAAAGTTGTTGTTCATAAGACCTTCTGCATGTCAAGTTGAGATTCCATGATCCTCAGGAAGAGAAATCTGTCTCTTAAAGGCTTTGGGTTGGTAATAAAGATCAATGCTGGTTGTAGATCTGCTGTGGAGTGGAGGGTTTTGGAGGTCTGGGTGTCTGGATCTGGTACTCATCCTTCTTCACTTCTAATTCCAGAAGAAACCCTGAAGTCTGTGACACAGATGTTTAAGGGAGTGCAAAAGGGCCTTGTAGGAGCACCTTTTCTCTCTCCTGGTCCTCTTTAGGCTACACTCACTGTTCCTCCTGGATTGCTGGAGCTGACTGAGATGCTCTATCCATCAGTGCATCCCAGATGGTGTCAACATATCCACCTGGCCTTGGCTAAGGTCTTGTCCCACCCTGTCTTATCTTATCTTATCTTATCTTATCTTGTCTGAGGTCTCTTCTCTAGGCCCCTCTGGAGAGTCTTCTGCTTCCCTTCCCCAGTGACCTTGTGCACTGGGGACTAACTCCAAGCCCAGAGAAATATAACTAGATGTCATGTCCCTGCCCTGCTGCTCTGCCAGGGGCTGCTCCAAGGCTTGATTTCCACTGGAGATTCCCATCAAGCCAGCAAAGAGGAGCCAATGTCACCACTGCTTCCAAGATAACCAATAACTTGCTTTTTGGGCCAATTCCCAGTCCTGGCTGTTAAACAGAAAAAGTATATGGGGTGAGATGGTGTTTAATCTCCAGACAAGACTGACTGGAAGTTTTTTTTCCCTCTTGCCTTCTCCAGTTGGTTATGAGAGTTTCCCCACCCCTCTGGCTATCCTAGGGGATACCTTCTCTCCTTTCAAGTTGCAGAGATTCCCTTGGATTCTCATCTATGTGCTTCTACCTCATCCATTTGCTAAGCTGCTTTTTCCTCTGACCTTCCCATTCCTGATCTTTCTTGTTTTCCTTCTAAAGAGCTGTGCTTGATTTCCCCCCTAACCCCTTTGGATGAGGAGTACAAGGAGTTAACTCTGTTCTGGCTGCTTAAAAATGGAACTACTTAGAGAAAAATAGCAGTGAGGTGGATCACACTGAGGAGAAGGAGGAGTATTTCTGCATGCTCACTTAGCAGTAGCAAGTGTTATCTTGTTCCTAAACGTGGTTTTGAGTGGGTTGATAGGAAGAATATGGCACTGAGTAAGCACTGAGCCTTGTCAAATAGTGATTTTCAATACAATCTACATGATGGCAGACTAAGGCAAGTTATTGCCTGTGAAAAGGCTTATTAGTATGCCAGGAAGGGCTTTTTGCTGACAACTTCTGGGCTCAACAGAGCTCTGAGGAGGGATGAAATCACATCATACACTCTACATGGAGTCTCGTGGTCCTCTTCATCAGCCTCACCCTGCTAGAGCCAAGGGGCAGGTCATAAATTGGCCCAAATTCTTCAAAATGATATGTTTTTCCAGCTGTCTCCTGCCCTTTCCTTTGTCTATGTGGTGATTAATACTAATAAATGAGTATCCTCCACCAAGAGGGAATAGTGGCTTGATGTGACCAGGGTTTAGGAGCTGTGAGGGGGACACAAATTAATGTGTGACTTAGATTTCTGGCAATTTTATAGCCTGGTCTGAACCTCAGGAGTGTCATTTTGTCCCTTCAAGTTTTTCCTGCAGAATCATCCAATCCTTTGCTGTGATTTATATGATTATAAATCTTCATCTTTGCTAAGATGATAAATCTTAGAAAACCACTAACTAGAGTAAGATGAAAAAGAGAACTTCTGGAGGATTCAAACTGCAAATAAAGTAGGAGAAAATAGGGATGGAGGAGCAAAACTAATTGCCACATGTCCTTTGGTTTCCTGATGTTTAATGATGGGAATAGGGCAGGGGAAGGAGGGAATAATCCCCTTTTTTTGTGTTTGCACTCAAGAAAGGAACCACTAGATGGCAAGAAGAGCTTGACAGCAGCTGGGCTGAGTGGGGAGGATGCTCAGATGGGAAATTTTGGGGAGATCCTGAGCCACATTTGATGTCTGGACGTGTCTCCCCCTCCAGCACCGTGGCTGAGTGCACCCAGCACATTGCTGTGACATTTAGCCTAGGGATGGTGCATTTTTAGCTTCTCTAACATGTGCAGAGCTGGGGCAAAGCAAGAGTTTGCCTTCTCTGCTGAAACTCTCACCTGGAAAGGGAGAAATCTTCATCTGATGCTGCATTTTGTCATAGTCACTGACACCAAAATGCTGCTTGGAGGGAGATGCTGAGGTCCTGTATGTTTGCTGTCACCACTCAGTGATGGAGAGATGGTCCATGACTTGGTCACTGATCTCAGCAGATTTAAAATCTCATTTCATGCTTATTCCTGGGCTGTGATTATTTCTGCTTTCCTCCTTTCACTATTGCTAATTTCTTAGGGAAGATTCTCCATTTCAATCACAAACACCACACTGCTTATGGATCTGGCCCTGCTTTGGGAGCATCTGGGGTAAGATGCAAGTCAAGAGGGTTCCCAGCTCTGCTTTAGGGTCTTGACCACCTCCAGGAGACCTCCTGACTGGACTGTGCTGCTTTATCTACTTATATACCCTGTTTATAAAGTCTAGATCCTCCAAGGTAGGAAAAGAACATCATCCCAGGTCTTCCAGATTTGTCCTGGCTCCAAAATTTCCAGGGCTGAGTGGTACAAAAACACCTGGAGTTTGGTTAAAGCTCTTTGGCCTTGGGAATTTTTTATCTAGGACCTGTCTTACTCTGGGTGGAGGATCTCAAACACTTCTGTGTGTAGTGAACCACAGCAGGTACCTCCTTCCCACTGGAAAGAAATCTTATGGCTTCATTTGTCCTTTCTTATTCTGCATCCTGCCCTGAGGGCACATCCCCAGCTGGGCTGATGTTCTGCACAGCTCCATATCCCTGGGGAAACACAGGAATGCTCAGAGTTTGCTCTTTTTTTTCCAGGTCCAGTGAGAACAATTGAATTTTCAGGCATTTCCTCTTCAAGCCACATTCATTTTCCACAGAGGCCAAGTGCTGGAGTGTGGCAGGAATGGCTTAGCTTTATGTGTTTATAAACTACTGAAGATGTCTCTGATCACTGCTCTGAGCTTTTTATTGGCCATAAATTCCCACTACTGCACCACTTTATTGCACCAGGAGCTGACAGGTGGCTGCTCCTTTTACAGCCCCTAAAATGTCTCTTGTCTCTCCAGCTCTTTGTCCTTTTAAGCACCTCCAAGGATTGGGAATGCAGGTGTTGGCTTAAAGCTACTTTGGCCAAACGTTACTAAATGGCAACTGGGAGACACTTCTGAGGGTTTGGACTTGATTTGAGGGTTGCTGTCCATAGAGGGGATGAACACCAAACTGCTCCATGGCTGTGGGAGAGGGAGGTGAGGGCGTTGGGGTATCAAGTTTGGGCTGAGAGAAGCAAAGCAATGTGTTTGGGGGACTGGAAGGCTGAGAGAGGGTTGTGGTACCCATGGAGAGCAATCTGGAGGTTTAGACTTACCTGTGCCATGTGTAAGAGGTCTCTCCTCGACTGGTACTCAGCCATCAGGGAGTCTCCACGTGGCTGCTGTGCATCCAGCTGCTCCTAAATTACTTCTGGGAGCACTGGGGAGTGCAGGAAGGCTGCAGGTGTGGCTTTAGACTCCTTCTGCCTGTGATCTCTGAAGTCCAGGACTCACTTGTAATGATTTCCCTGCTGCAGTGGCTGCTCCTGGCAGCTCTGAGCTCAGGAGTTCATTATCTCGCTGCAAGGTAATGACTGAGTCGAGAGAGTCTGGGAGGGACTTGGGAGATGGAAACTCTGTGTGTGTGAGTCTGTTAACTTCTACATCCTCATAGCACGTCTGCTTCACTCTGTGGAGACCACAGTGCTCCTGAATTGATGCTCAACCAGGGCTGCCCAGGTGAGTGTTCCTGTGGGATGTGGTCCCAGGGCTGTTATCAGTGGATGCTGTTCTGTTCTTCCTTTTATTATTGCTTTGGGAAAGGGGAAGTAGGAAACCTGATGAACATCTTACCTACTCTATTTTCTTTCTGAGGTCTTTTGATGGGCAAAGGGCTCTCCAGCCACCTCTGGGATGCAGCTGGGAGCATGGATGCTGAGCACTGCATGGATGCTTTAGCTTGAGGGTGGCACCTGGATGCTCTCTGAAGAGACTTTTGGGAGCAGGTCGGGACTCATTCTCCAGTTTTAATAGCGGGAAGGAAGACGAGGTGGCTGCTTGTGCAGCCCAGGAGGGGTCAGCACAGCCCAAGGATTGGGAGAGGAGCAGGCAGGGGATGCTCGGCCAAGGCAGCAGGAGAAGGGAGAGCACAGAGCACTCATTGCTTTGCACCAACATCACTCAGAGCATCATCAGGAGAAGGGAGAGCACAGAGCACTCACTGCTTTGCACCAACATCACCTGTACCAACCTCAGCAGTGCTGAGCGCTGGGCAGTGCCCTGAGGACCACACCAGAACATGTTAGGATGCTTAAAACAAGGACAGTCAGCTCTTTCTGGGAAGCTCCCACATCCCTTTGGCTCTGCAAGGAAATAATTCAATGATGGGCAAAGACAATGAATTAAAGCTCATTAACAGCAGAGGCAGTGCTGGATAGGTGGATGATAGGGATGCCAAGCTCCAGGAAAGTTTCAGGATGCAACTCTCCATCACTGGAGCATGCAGAGGTTGGAGAGGGAGAGGCCTGGGAGAGGGACATGTCCTGTCTGTCCTGCAGGGCAGAGGGGTTGAGCACAAAGGTTTTCTTTCTGTTTTCCTCCCCCACAAAAATGGGAAGTGCCGAGTTCAGGCCTGAACAGATGGCCTGGGCCATGCCAGACCCTCACACCGGCACTGGGAGAGGGCAGGGAAGTGACATAAACCAGTTGCTAATTAGTAATTAACCAGTGAACTGTGCTGAAAGCAGGAGCTGCAGCAGATGACAGGGGGATGGGGGTGGGCAAACGGATGGTGTCCCCAGGAAGATGCAGATTAGATGGTTGCTGATAAACCAGGCTCAGGATTTGCTGCTTCACATCCTCCTCCTGTCCTCAATGGGTGTCTGGCCAAGTGGGTGATTTTTAGGAGCTCAGTCTGTGCCCCTCACACAGGGCTTGGGCAATGACCCAAGGGCAGGTTTGGAGCAAATATCCTCCTGTCACAGCACCTATCTTGCTCTGGGGTCATGTGTGAGGGTTGTTGGCAGCACAAAAGGAGTTTTCCTTGGTTTTGGTGAAGCAAAACCCTGAAGGCCACACCTTGGCATAGGATATGAATAAATAACTCCAGATATGGCCATGCAGAGAGAGGCACAGACTGCACAGTGTGTTAGTGGTGGAAGAATGTCAGAGGTGCTTTTACTCATGTCCAGTTTCTCCTACTTGGTAGATCTCCATGAGATATGTGTTAGTCTGTCGAGATGGAAATTTCTCTTCCCTGTATCCTGGTGTGATATGAACTGTGTCAGGGGAGGGTTAGGTTGGATATCAGGCAAATGTTGTTCCCCCAGAGGTGTTTGCGCACTGAACAGCTCCCCAGGGCAGTGGTCACAGCCCAAGGTTGACAGAGCTCCAGGAATGTTTGGCCAATGCTCTCAGCACAGGGTGGGATTGTTGGGGTGTCCTGTGCAGCTCCAGTGGTTAGACTGATGATCCTTGTGGGTCCCTTCTAACTCAGGATAGTCTATGATTCTATGAATACCTTTGGAAATATCTCTCCTATTCATTTTCTCCCTCTGATTCCAGTGCCTCTTTTGTAAAGAAGGATAATGACCATCCAAGGCTGCCTCTGGCTCCAAGCCCTTGGTTTGGATCCTCAGGGATGCAGAAGCAACTGGGTACCCCAACACCCTTTGAGCATCCACCCAGACCTTTTCCATGCATGGTGGGAATGTGGAGCCCTGTCCTTGCCCTGCAAAACTTTGCAGGTTATCCTGGAGCCAACTCAGCTTTTCTTCCACTCCTCAGGTTTCGCTTCTGCTGATGTGTCCCAGGAGGCAACTCTGCCCCTTCCCTGGAGCAGAGCAAGGGAAAACACAACGGAAGGGCTGGTGCTGAGGATGCAAATTGGACAAAAAAGGCTGAAAAGCAGAAGTGAGAGGAGAGCTGAGGTGACTCTGAGTGCATCTTGCTGCCATTTAAGGGACAGAAGTGTCTAATGTGTTCAGACAGGGCTGGTGATGCTGCTGGTGGCTGCAGGGACCTTCCTAAAGCTCTGCTTCACCCAAAATTGACTTCTCTTGGTCCTGCAGTAATTTCACTGGGGAGCTCAGGCAGTTCCAGGTGTTCCCAGCTTTTGGGAAGCCCTAGCAGCTCCTCCAGCCCAGCAGGAGAGGGGTAGGGAGGAGCAGTGAGTTCCCAAAGGATAAGATGAAGTTTCTAGGTCCCATTTACAGCACCAAGTTGGGATTCTCCTTCTTTTGGGGTTCCTGAGATGCCAAATCTTGTACCCATCATTCTCCTACATCCTGGGGAATGTTTCTGACCTTTCCTTTGGGATTTGGTGGCCTGAATTTGTCTGGGTTGTTTTGAGGGGGCAGAAAAATGACCATAAAAGTGTCAAGTCCTGTTTTTCCCTATCCCCTGGTGTTGCTTTGTCCTGGAGCCACAAAAACGAGGAATATCTCCCCAGCTGATGCATTTACAGTCAGTTAATCCAGTCAGTGCTGGGATAGGGATCAGAAACCTGCAGCAACAGCCTAAGTGATGTATTTAACCAAAAAAAAAAAAGGCAGTGACCTCATGGTTCTGCTCTCCTGATCCTGGTCTGGGCTCTGCTTCCCACCAGCTGCTGAATCCCAGGGAGATGCCAGGACTTAATGAGGATGCTGGAAGCAAACAGAGCCTGTTGCTCTCTGCCACCCACCTGAATCACTCTGAATCATCTTGTATCTCCTTCCCTGCATATGCTTACCCCAAATCTTACCCAAAATTCATGTTTATGGAAGTGGCTGCAGAAGGATTCTTCCTGCCCATTCCTGTTGGGAATCACCCAGTCTCCTGTCATTCTTTCTCCAGCCAAATCACCCTTGCAAGCAGCTGGTGGCTGCAACGTGTCATGTTTTTAGCTCACTGACCCTTTTTTCCAGCTGGATACTCTGGGAAAAAAGGTGAAGAGAATGTAAGACATCCTTTGCTCCATAAGGAAACAGAGGGCTGATGTCTTAAAGGACTTGGGATTGCTGGAAACACCTGGGCTCCCAGGGAGCTGAGCTGTTAGGCAGCTGTTTCCACATTATTCCTGTTTATTATCTGTAAATCCAACGCTCCAGAGAGTTACTTTTCTTGCCTGGTGCGGATTAAGGTATTTGCAGCTCTGGGTGATGAGAGACTGACTGAACCAGCCCTGTGCCCTCGTGTTGCTGATGGAAACATCAAGGCAGACAGGTCCTTGCTAATGAGCCACTCTGCCCTAACGAGCTCGTGTTTACAGGCAGGGAAAGGAGGGGGAAAGAAGGAGAAAGTCAGAAAGTACAACCATGCATCATCCAGCCACGATTCCCTTTTATTTAGCGCTGAGTTTAGCCTTGGTGCTTTTCCTAGCCATCCCAACCTGCTCTTTCAGCCCTTATCTATCATCCCAAACAAGGAAGGGAGGAAAATACCTCCCCCCCCCAAAAAAAAAAAAAAAAAAAACAACACCACAACCCAATTAGCTGGAAACAAAACACTTGTAATAGCTGCATTTTAATGACAAATAAAAAGCTCTGCAAATGCAGAAAGAGACAAAATTGGGATGCTTGGCTTGGTGCAGATGCTTTTCTTTGTGCAAATGGCTGTTATGGCTTCAGCTCTGTTGATTGGGATGCAAAGCAAAGCAGGAGAGCAGCTGTGGAACAACCCGGGAGATCTTCTCGTGGCACATCTGTGGCCTCGGCTGGAGCTCAGACAGCCTCAGGCTGAGGGAGGTGGATTGAGGGGCTAAAGCTGATGTGGGGAGTAGGAGCTTCAGCATCTAAGCCAGATATATCTCCCTTGTTCCTGGGGATTACTCCTAGCAGGACAAGGGAGTTGTATCCTGCATGGATGAGGAGGGGAGGAATGAAAATGAAGTGGGAAAGGAAGTTGGAGTGATGCATCCTCCTGGCTCCAGGTACCACAATTGGGTGGGACAGGCTGGATATTGCCCTGGGGGTTGGTATTAGTATCCATAGGGGCATCACTTCCCTAAGGCAAAGCTGTTCTGGGCAAGGTCCTGAAAAATCATTACAACCTACAGCATCACGGAGTTAAATCCTGTTAAATTTAAGTGTTATTTCCAGGGATTTGGATTCTAGATGGAGCTGGGGGCAAGGGTTTGGTGTTCAGGTGTGCAGATCTCTCCCTGTGAGCTTCTCTCCCATGGCTGTGGTGTTCTTTTTAACAAGGAGGTGCTGGATAGTGGTTTTATGGCTCAGGAGTGACATTTCCAGGATGGAGCAAAGGATAAGTGTGATCACAGATGGGAATGCTGGTGTCTTGCCTCCATATCCATGTGAGACAGCACATGGAGGGAGTGGAGGGAACAGGGCAGGATAATAAGAGGGATGGATGTGGCTGGGTTGGTGCTGGACACCCAAAGGGTCTTCCATCCTTACTGGTGGGATGTCTGGGGTGAAATCCATGTGTAATAAATCCTCCAGGATGTCCCATATACAAGCAGAGTGACTGGAAAGGCTGGGCCAGAGGGATTCCAGCTGGGAATCCATAGCACACTCCAAGGCTGGCAAAAAGTTTCAGCCTCAAATGGAATGTGATTAATTCACTGCAAGTTCAATCAATGGAAAATCAGAAAGGTTTCCCTGTTTCCCACCCTGGCTTTGGGAATTCCATGTTGATTTGCTAGCCAGGGATTGGAAAAAAAAGGGAGAAATCATTGGTTTTCATCTGGTTGACGCAAGATTTGATGCCATGGTAAGATGGATTTGGGAATTTTAGGACTATTTGCAGTGCCTTTTGGGGCTGAAAACAGTTTTGCTTTGTGAGGGAAATGATAGGTAGTAAAGTTTCTTCTTTTTAGGGAGAGAAAAAAAAGAAAAGAAGCTCTTTTGTCACAGAACCAAGTGCAAACCTGTTTTCAGCCTGAGGTCCTTAATTCTCCCTGTGAATATTTTGACTGTTTCTCTACTGTATCCAGTCAAAAAAGCTCTTTGCTGGCATTTCATCCTGCTCTGGGAGAGGGAGGGGGAAACCTGGATGCCTCCCACTGCACCGAGGGGGTAGTGCTGCTTTGAAACCGCTGTAAACCTGATGAATGAAGGTTTAACCAAACCAAACCCACCCCAAAAAACAGCAGCAGCAGAGTTGGGAAGGCTCAGCCGGAGCTTTTTGATGGATCGAATTTGCGTGTCACTGAGCCTCACTGAACTGCTATTGTGTTGATTTGTCTAAAGATTCGCAGCCATCAGAGAAATGCAACATAATTACTGCCCTGTTCATCGACCGCCGGTACCAAAAATCCATCGGCACGGCAGGTTAACCCCTTCCCTGCCAGGCTGGAACATTCCGGCCCCATCCCAGACGGCACTGAGCTCTCAGGTTAAGTTATTCCCTGCAGCATCCAGTGGCTCAGCTCCTTCCTGACACGGGAAGTATCATATTGATTCAGAATAATATTCATTTATTCTCTTTTTATTTTGGTTTTCCAGTTGCTTTCTAGCAGCTCTCAGGTACTACATCCTCCAGCATCTTCTTCCTCCCATCAGGAGAGGAAGGAAGAGCTCCCTCAGTGCATACTGTAAGGAAGGGGAATACAGGACTTGGCTGAGTTGCTGCAAGCTCAGGTTTTCCATGGGATGGATGGGCTGGAAAAAATGTTCCACCTCCTGGGACCCTTCCTGGAGCCTCAGTGGCTCTTGGCATTGACCCTAAGCCCTTTATCAGCTGTGACCAGTCTGAGTGTCTTCAAGCTGAGCTGTATCAGCAGCTGATGCTGAGCTGGTGTCTCCTCCTGCCCACAGATAAGGCAGGAGTGGGATGGAGAGGGGAAAAGCTCCTCCTGTCCCTGGAGGTGAGGGCTGAGAGAGCAGATATGGGGAGCTGGCATGAAAGGATCCACCGTGGGGATGAACAAAGCCTGTGGGAGCTGGAGAAGTTGGAGATGATGGAGCTGAGGGGTGTGATCCATGGGCTATGGTTGAGGTCTGATGGAACTAAGGGATGTGATCCTTGGACTATGAGCAAGGTTTGATGGAGCTAAGGGCTGTGATTCCTGGGCTGTGAGCAGAGACTGATGGAGCTAAGGGCTGTGATCCCTGGGCTATGAGCAGGGTCTGATGGAGCCAAAGGTTGAGATCCCTGGGCTATGAGCAGGATCTGGTGGAGCTAAGGGCTGTGATTCCTGGGCTGTGAGCAAGGTCTGATGGAGATAAGGGCTGTGATCCCTGGGCTATGTAGGGCTGTGATTCCTGGGCTGTGAGCAGAGACTGATGGAGCTAAGGGCTGTGATCCCTGGGCTATGAGCAGGGTCTGATGGAGCCAAAGGTTGAGATCCCTGGGCTATGAGCAGGATCTGGTGGAGCTAAGGGCTGTGATTCCTGGGCTGTGAGCAAGGTCTGATGGAGATAAGGGCTGTGATCCCTGGGCTATGTGCAGGGTCTGATTAAGGGCTGTGGGCTGTGATTCCTGGGCTGTGAGCAAGGTCTGATGGAGATAAGGGCTGTGATCCCTGGGCTATGTGCAGGGTCTGATGGAGCTAAGGGCTGTGATCTGTGGGCTATGAGCAGGGTCTGAGCAGCAGCCACAAGTGTGGTGCTGAGTTTTTCTGCTACAAGCACCACATTGATCTTCCATGAGGTGTCCCCACACTGTATTGGTGCTGTGAGCTGTACAGACAATCTGCTGGTGTGGTTGAGAGGGAAGGTTTTGCACTAGTGGTGCCTCCTAAACAGTAATGACATCTTCCAAATCCCTCACTGAAGCTAAGCTGGGCTAAACCTGGCACCTGTGGCAATGGGATCTGCTCAGGGAGGTTCCCATGGGCTGTCTAGAGAGGTTGGTGACTCTGGACCAGTCACAAAGATGAGGGATGCAGTTCAGTGCAGGTGTGTGAGTCCCTGAGACTCTCTGGTCTTGTCTCTAGGTTGCTTTTTCCTGGAGCTGGTGCTGGACATGGCCCTGGGCAGTCCCAATGAGCTTTGCAAACAAAGAGAGTTGTGGAAGGTACTGTGGCATTCCCAGAGCAATAACCAGGGACCACAGCATCCCTGAAACTTTAACTAGGGACTGCAGTGTTAATCAGAGATTGCAGCATCCCCACAGGATTAACCATGGATCACAGCATTAACCAGGGACTATGGATGTCATCCCTGCAACTTTAGCTAGGGACTGCAGCATTAACCAGGGACTACAGCATTCCCAAGGTACTGTGGCATTCCCAGAGCAATAACCAGGGACCACAGCATCCCTGAAACTTTAACTAGGGACTGCAGTGTTAATCAGAGATTGCAGCATCCCCACAGGATTAACCATGGATCACAGCATTAACCAGGGACTATGGATGTCATCCCTGCAACTTTAGCTAGGGACTGCAGCATTAACCAGGGACTACAGCATTCCCACCAAC
>NW_008690046.1:1976-18928 GCF_000695815.1 Acanthisitta chloris | reverse complement strand
CTGCAACATTAGCTAGGGACCACAGCATTAGCTAGGGACCAGAGCATCCTCCTAACATTAACCAGGCACCACAGCATCCCTGCATCATTAACTAGGGATCACAGTGTCCCCCCAACATTAATTAGGGCTCATAGCATCCCTGAAATATTATCTAGGGAAAACAGCATCCCAACAGCATTAACTAGGGATCACAGCATCCTCAGCACCAACCAAGCTGCCTTTTCTGAGCTGTTTTGGAGGGAGACAGCCTCTTGCTTGGGTTTCTCTTGGCCACCCCATCCCTGCATGTCTCACACTTCACTGCTCCCATCTGTCCTGGACTGCTTACAGGATGGATGTTCCTCATATTTGGCTCTGGTGGAAGATAGCAGATGAAGCTGGATGGTCCTTCTGGTCGCCCACACACATGGTATGGTCTGCTCTGTCTCCTCTTAGCTTGGGAAGCATGTTCCCAGTGTGTTTTCCAGTGTGTTTCCAGGATAAATTAAGCAGAGATTTAATGAGACAACAAGAGCCTGAGAGGACTCTGACATCCTGAACTAGAAGGGCTTAAGGGATAGGCTTCACCTTGGCTTGAGATGGAGCATTTCATTAGGTGATCCCTTGGCCAGAGAGAAATCAATCATCCCATATTGCTGTGGTGCTACTGTCTCCTAGGGATCACATCCAGGATGGCCCATGTCCTCCTCTCCCCCATCCTCAGTGAGGTTTGTTGGGGTAACCTGGTTCCTCTGTGATGGTTATGGTGCTCTTAGGGGGCTTGGGATGCTCTCATGGATGGGTTTGGGTGATGCACACACAGATCTATGGGAGGTGTTGCTATTCACTCCCTGAACAGGCTCTGCAGGCTGGGACTGAACTAAATATTGAATGTAAACCCAAAGAGCTGCTCTGGTTTTATCTAGCTGGATGGAAATTTCTTGAGAGATAACATCACCCCAGGTTGCCTTGGGGTGAGGAGTTGGCATATCTAAGGATGAGGGTGGTGAGACACTAGCACAGGTAGTGGATACCCTAACCCTGGCAGTGTTCAAAGCCAGGCTGGCTAAAGCCTTGAGCAATCTGCTCTGGTGGGAGGTGTGCCTGCCCAGGGCAGGGGTTGCCACTGGGTGATCTCTGAGCTCCATTCCAACCCCTTAACACACTATGATACTATGATACAGCATCTCTGGCCAACATCCAGCTTGAGACTGGAAGCTTTTCATTCCTAGGTGCAAGGCTAGTGCCACCTTGTTTACTTCCCAGCCAGGTGTTAGGAATGGTCTTGCTGCACCCTGATGTCTCTCAGCTGTCTGAGGACAAGGACAATGTTTGCCTTGCCTGACATCAGCTCCTTGTCAAGATCCTGGTCTGGAGGGAGGTGTCCCTTCCCAGGGCAGGGGGGTGAGACTGGATGATCTTTAAGCTCCATTCCAACCCCTTAGCATTCTATGACTGTATGATATTTTCAATGAGGTCCATGGAAGGCAGCTGGAAGAGCCCAACTGCTGCTTTTCACCTTGAAATCACTGCCTGGTGCCTTGTGGTTTTGGTCAAAACCAGCTGAAAACCATAAACACCCTTCATGGCAGAGGGGGTTGGGACTAGATGATCTTCAAAGTCCATTCCAACCCCTTAACATTCTCTGTTTCTATCCTCCTCCTGCAGCTCGAGGAGTTTTCCCTTCTTGCCTCTTTGGCTCTTCTGTAAATAAAAATGAGCCTTATTGATTTTATTTCAGTAAGGGAGAAATAATTTGCCTTTGGCCTGAGCTCACAGGATGCTAAACTCCAGCCAGGAGTGTGTTTTTGGGTCTTTTTTTTTTTCCCTCCTTTGATAGCATTTCTGCTCTGTGTTTATGATGCCAACACTGACACATCCTAAACTACAGCGTGGCTATAACCCCCGGAAAAAACTCCCGGCGGGATTGAAATAGTGCCTGGCAAATGTTCCCTCCTCGCTGGAGCTTGTGAATCAAACCCCATCAAAGGTTTAAGCAAAGCCTTGTGCCAGGGAGGGAGAACTTATGCTGGAGTCGATGCATATTTTATCACAGCTCTTATTCACTTCCAGCCCTTCTCCCTCCCAACGCCGTCAGGGCTTTAATTAAATAGTCATTGTTGAGGCTGTTATTCCAGCTTGGAAAGCCTCCAAATGGCCGTGTTTTCTCCCCAAAACGATCACAAGGGGATGTGCTCCCATCCCCCTCTGTCCTCACCAAGGTTTGTCTTCTGCAAATGCTGCTAATTCCGTTTGGCCCTTGGCCAACTCGGCGATAGCATCTTTCATTAGCACTGACCTCGCAAGGAGCTGCCTGACGTTCCCGGAGTGCTGCCTTGGGGATGCTGCCAACAAATGTCCCTTTGGCACTAGGAAAGCAGGTCTGGGCCTTGGGCTGGAGTTGAGCCCTGGTTTGTCTGCTTGGAAATGAGGCTCTGCAGCTTGGGGGCAGCTCTCTGTCTACACAACTGGTTGTAGAGTGGTTGAGGTTGGTGCCTCCAGGATTTGCTCTACTAAGAGCTTGCTGGTGGCCAGCTTGGATTAGGTGCAGAAGGGGTGAGGAAATGAGTGAGAGAGGACAGAACATGTCTTTATGAGGTGGGGGTTGTCCTCTTCTCCCAGGCAATTACCAATAGGCCAAGGGAAAATGGCCTCAAGTTGCACCAGGGAAGGTTCAAGTTGGATATTCGGGGGTGAGGAAATGAGTGAGAGAGGACAGAACATGTCTTTATGAGGTGGGGATTGTTCTCTTCTCCCAGGCAATTACCAATAGGCCAAGGGAAAATGGCCTCAAGTTGCACCAGGGAAGGTTCAAGTTGGATATTCGGAAAATTTTCTTCACTGAAAGAGTGGTTAAGCACTGGAACAACCTTAAAGAGTGGTTAAGCACTGGAACAGCCTTCCCAGGGAAGTGGTGGAGTCACCATCCCTGGAGGTGTTAAAAAATGAATAGATGTGGCACTTGGTGATATTGTTTAGTGTGCTGGAGGTATTTGGTTGGAGATTGGACTTGATGATCTGGGAGGTCTTTTCCAACCTTAATGTTTCTATGATTCATCGGTTTTAACATCTCATGGAAGCTCTCCTGATGGCAACACAGCCCATAGCAGTATAGGTCATGGAAGCTCTCCTGATGGCAACACAACCCATAGCAGCATAGATATTGGTGTAGACAGCTCTCCAGAGGGTCTAGGAGAAATCACATCCAGGGGCTGAGCAGTATCACCTCCCTTCCCAGCACTCAGAGATGCCACACTGGGTCTTTTTTTCCCTTCTGGCTTTCAATTCCCACCTAGCTCCTCAACCACTGCCACCACTTTGCTCCTACTTGTCAGAAACAAGCCACTTAATTTGTCAGTTCACCGTGCTTAATATTTCTTTCATGTATCACCTCCATTTGAGATGCAAAACGTGTCTGGATAAGCTCAATTTTGTTGCTTTTTGGGTTTTTTTTCCCCCCACCCTGCTGTAGCCAAGGCACTGAAGGTAGCTGTGTTTAACTAATAAATAGAGATTTTAAAATGCTGCTTTTGCACTTCTTTAATTGCCTTCCAATTTCCATTCACATCCAGCCTGGCACGTCAGGAAGGCAGAAAGAGCACAGAGCAAATAAGGAATGCGTCACTCTCCGGCGTTTGATCATAATCAAAACTGTAAAAATTAAGAATCTGAATCAATGTACATGAAACTATGTAATTGGCTAAATAAACATGGTGGGGGAAGATAATGGCTCTGCCTGATTAGAAGAGAAATAGTGGATTTCATGCAAAGGTTATATTTGGTTGCAGAACAGAACAGTTTGAGGGTTGTATCCTGGTTTTTTTTGAGGAAGATAAACCAAGCTGAAGGGCTCAGAGGGCAGTGACAGGTCCAGGAGCTCTCTGCTGGGGAACATCCTTGGTGGCACTCCTGGGGAAATTATAGGGATGGAAAAATTGCTAATGGATGGTGGAAATCAGTTTTTACAGTTCTCATGAGCCTGGTGGTGGTTGTGTTTGCTCTTCCAGCACTCAGTCCTGGTGATCCTGGATGCAGTGGAGGGTCCTGGCTTGCAGAGACCGGTCTTGCAGCAGGGGAGGCTCCCAAGAGCAGGAGCTTCCAGATAAATCCCCATCCAGGCTGGATCTATTGGTGAGACACTGGAACAGGTTGCCCAGGGAAGTCAAGGATGCCCCAACCCTGGCAGTGTTCAAAGCCAGGTTGGCTAAAGATTTGAGCAACCTGCTCTGGTGGGAGGTGTCCCTGCCCAGGGCAGGGAGTTGGGGCTGGATCATCTCCAAGCTCCATTCCAACCTCTAGAAGTCTGATTTTATTACGACCTCTAAGTAATTCAGGCACTGGAATAGGGAATTGCCCAGGGAGGTGGTAGAGTCATCATCCCTGGAGGTGTTTAAGAGGCATCTGGATCTGGCACTGGAGGATATGGTTTAGGGGTTCCAGCAGTGACAGATTAATGGTTGGACTTGATTATCTTAGAGGTCTCCTCCAACCCTGATGATTCTATTTACCCTTCCTTGAATGCACTCAGGGTGGTTTGTAGCTCCATGGGGGAGGCTGTGGAGTTTATTAGGATGCACCACGTGCCTCCCAACCCTTTCCCCTGTAAATTGTGGCAGCTTTTCCAACCCAATCAATGAAAATAAATAATACCCTGATGTCCAAGCTGCACTGCAACTGCTCGATGGGCTCATGGTATCCTGAGCTATGAATCCAGGGTTGGAAGCTGCTGTCCATGAGCAGAAGCACAGAGGTGGGTGTCAGCACAGCTGGAAATCAACACCTGGCATCTGGTGGTGGTGACAGGAGTTATCTGGTGACACCACCATTGCCACCACACCTGCCAGCCCTTCAAAGGCTCCTCCCCTGCCCTGGTAATGGGAGCCGAAAACAAACCATGCAGGTCTGAGTATCAGTTTGCATTTGTCCTTTCCCCTTTCCTTTCCCTTCACCTCAGCCAAAAGTCACTTCACTGTCAACCACAAGTCATTTCACTGTCAACCACAAGTCATCTCCCCACCGACCACAGGATTTGCTGTATGCTTTTTGCTCCAAACCTGGTTGTCCTTCCCTGTAGAACAAGCACGGGATGTCCCCAAGCATTTTTAATCTCTCAAATGCCTCCCCAGGCGAATCATGTTAATATTGGAGAGTGCAGGAGAGGGGGGAGAGCTCCTCACCCTCTGTTGTTGTTATTCATCGCTCACTGCTGTGCTGGGGAATGAGGAAAAGCCTCTGGGTTTGAGGTTACAGCCTGGCAACAAGGAGTTAACGGGAAGGTGAAATATTAAACGGAAGCAAAGAGGCACTGTGAGAAGGGCAGGATCCTGGGAAAGCTTTTCTGGGGCTGAAAAACATAAGCTGGCACCTGGAAGAGCTCCAGCTGCCCAGTTCCCACCCAGCCAGCACCTCCTCCGCTCCCCAGTGCCCAATCTGTGCCGACAGGGGTGCTGAAGGGCACAAATCTGGGATGCTGATGGGGACAAGAGGGTTTTGCAGGCTGCAAATGCATTGGGCTGCTCTGGTGAAGCAGAAGGTACCTGGGTTTTTCCATGGGAGAAGTAGGAACGTGTTGGAGCACGTGTGAGCCCACCATGCTGCTGCTCTGAGCACTGGCTCTGGAGGGAACTAAAGAACAAAAATAAGGAGGTTTTTTTGACTCATAAGGTTTATCAGCCCAAACATCCCAAAATAGAGACGTGCTGGACACGGGAGGCTTCAGTAGTGGCCTATCAGTGATGAGTGGTCCTCCTGGGGTTGGAAGAGGTGGTCACAGCGTGGGTGCAAGAAGCTGGACACTGGAAGCTTTAGCTTCTCCACCCACCCTCCATCAGCAGAAACAGTGTGCAACAGCTAATGAGCAAACCTCAGGCAGGTTAATTAGCACAGCCTCATACAGTTTGCTAACATGGGTGGATGCCACTGACCTTCGTACGAAGCCCTTGAAGTCAGGAACACAAGACCTGCAGGCAGTGACGGAGCGAAGTAGTAAATATTTCTGGGAGCACTTTAAGAGAACATTAACCTAAGCTCTCCTAAACCACCATGAGCAGCAAGGCATAAATTGTCCAGAGAAGCTGTGGCTGCCCCATCCCTGAAAGTGTTCAAAGCCAGGCTGGATGAGGCTTGGAGTAACCTGGGCTAGTGGAAGGTGTCCCTGCCCATGGGTTGGAATGAGGTATTAAAGTCCCTTCCAACCTAAACCAGTCTGGGATTCTGTGATAAATGGCGATACCATGAGCTGCTCCAGCACCATCTCCTATCTGCAAGTGCTTTACACACATTCATGACTTCATGCTCATGACCTGCTGCTGCTGAGGAGGCAGGTGTGGGAAGGTTTTGTCTGTCTGGGAGCTGGTTGTGTCCATCTGGGACTGACAGATGACTGATGACAAGCTCTTTGAGGGGAAGAAAATGCAATTACCCAAAGTAGACTTTTGGCAGGACATGGAGACAGCAGAGTAAGGTCAGGGAAACCTGGGAAAAAGGTGATGAAACACTGTCTGCTCACATCCAGGGCCCTTGTTTGCTTCTGGTTGCCTCCTCAGAGATGTTGCTTGTGCAGTAATTAGTGATGTAAAACATGCATTGGCCTCTTTGTTCCCATTAGGCTTCGCTACGGCTCGAAATGATGTGCAACAGTAGCCCGTGGTTAATTTTACCAAATGTTCTCTTTAATTTCATTTAAGACCAGCTGGCTATAAATCCATGCTGCCTATTTACATCCTGTGCATATAAATAGATAGACATATAGATAGATATATATATAATTCTGTGCTGAGAAGGAGGTAAGAGATAGCTAACAAGGCACTGGTAGGAGCAGTGCACCCTCCAGCCCCAGGAGGATGTGTGTGATCAAGCCTGAAGGCTCAATGTTGGCTTGATGCTGATGGGGCTAACCTTTGGGTGATACCACCCTTGAGACCCAGCCTCCCTCTGGGTGATACCACCCTTGAGACCCAGCCTCCCTGCTGTGTTCCTCCACCCCAAAATCCCACGTGTATTGAGTGTCTAAGTCAATATTAAATTCCCAGTGTGTAAAGCAGCTACTTATCAGGTAGTGGACAGCTGGGAGCCTGCAGTGAGCTGTGGGTTATTTGCATCTGAGCAGTCACACCTATGTTTAAATACCTCTAAGCAAATAAGTCCACCCCGCTCCTGTCTTGCTCTTCCTTGTGTCTTCAAGGCTGGATTTACTGGCAGTATCCAAGGGCAGTTTCTTTCCTTCCTCAATCACGGGTTCTGGGAGGATCCCTGCGGGATGTCAAGTATGGATTACGTAGCTCCGGTCCAATGCTGCGTGATGCAATGTGGGCTGGTGGTTTCTTCTATCAACTTTCACCATCATGTCATATCTGAACCACTTGAGACCAAACCATAGATCCCTCAAACCTGTGTTTGCACTGTTCCTCCCTCTGGCAGCACCAGAGCAGCTGGGAGGGGGAGGAGCCTGCCGTGGGGCGAGGGGAACGGCTGCAGCTCCTTGGTCCCAAAGCGTGGCGAGATGTGGTCAGCCAAGAAGCGAATGTGGAAGTGCCGACCAATGCAGTGAACCAGACTGCCCAGCACGGTGCACTGGAAACCAGACACGTCAGGCAGGGTGTAGGTGGCACACTCATACCACAGCTTGGCCTTGGCGCTGCAGCGGTAGACGCTGATGCCGGTGCTGCGGTGGAGGTCAAAGCGGTAGATGAAGCCGTTGGTGCTCACCATCTCAGCTGTCCTGTCCTTGCTGCCGATGGCTGGGCTGGCCCTCCAGCTGTCCAAGCGAGCGTCGTAGCGCAGCAGCACATAGCGCAAGGTGCCTCCTGTCACGTAGATCTCCCCATCACACACTGTGGCTGTGTGGGCCACCGCGAATGTGTCGTGGGGTAGAGGAGCAGTGAAGGTCCAGCGATCCTGCCGGGGGTCGTAGCGCTCCACCGTGTAGAGGCACTCGCCACCGATGGCATAGAGGTGGCCATCCAAGGCTATGAGCTTGCAGTGTGGCCGGGCTTGGTTCAGGGGAGATATCTCCCTCCAGATGTTGGTCAGTGGGTCGTAGCAGAAGACACGGTTGGAGGGTCTCTGTATCCGGCCCTTGCCCTCACAGCCAGCCACGACGAAGAGATAGTTGAACATGCTGCACATGGCACATCCCCGAGAGACCACCTCTGGTGGCATGTGACAGAGGTGATGCCAGGAGTCACCTCCTTCATCATAGTAGCAGAGATGGCCAGTGTGGAGTCCAGGCTCCTGCACGTTGACATCTGCCACGACCATGTACATCTTCCCCTTCATCCTCTGCCGCAGGATGAGCTCCCTCTCACCGGCGTTGAGGCGGCCGTAGATGGAAGGTGTCCTCAGCACCTGCAGGTAGTTGTCACTCATCACCTTGTAGGCAGCCTCTCGGAGATGGCTGAGCTTCTGTGCCTTGGCTGTGCAGAGGACCTCATAGCAGTTCCCCAGGTCCAGGTGGGTGGGTGGTGGCTTTTGGAAGAGGTCACGATTAGCCACCAATCCTGGTTGGGGGCTTGTAGGTGGTGTTCTAGGTGGAGATGTTACCCCAAACCCCTCCATGGGCAGCTGGAGTTGGGGGCTGTCAGCAATCTGGAGGATGCTGTCCTTGTGGCCAGGAGATGGTGGCTCAGGAGAGGTCTCCAAGCTCCTTGTAGGTGGTGGAACTGTGGAGGAGATGGTGGGATCACATGTTGCCAAAGTTGGGTTCTCTTTCTGGGTTGCAAAGCTCTGCAGCTCTTCATTGAGCTGCTCTGAGCTGCGGCGCCGGGACGTGGCTGGAGGGATGTAAGGGAGACGTGTCCTCTTCAACACCGACTTGGAGATGGACTGGACATAGTAGTCGTAGACTTTGCCTTTGAGGCCAGGGACTGTCTGCTTGGCCCCATCCTTCTCTTGCTGCTTGCTGATGTAGTTCTCCTCCACTTGAATCTTTGCAACCGAGGAGAAAGAGTAGGAGGTATCTGACCTCTCATTGCTTGCAGTCATCAGTAGCCCCAGGTTCGAGGTGACATTGAGAGTCTGGATTGCTCCTCTGTGCCCCTTGGCTTTCCTACTTGTGCTTCCACCAGCCAAACCCTGCTCTGTCTTCTGGGCATGTCCATTACCTGCTATCTGGGCATTAGCAATCCCTGGGGATAGCCCAGTCTTGGGGGTCAGTGTGCCCTTCTCCCCATGGCTTCTTCGTGTTTCAGCCACATCCCCAAGGCCATAAGAACTCAGCTCACTTCCCAGTTCATTTCCCAGCTCACTTCCCAGCTTGCCTCCTGGTTCGCTTGCCGACGCAATTCCTGATTCATTTCCTACTTTGCTTCCCAGTTTGCTTTCTGGCCTACTTCCCAGCTCATTTCCTAGCTTGCTTTCTATGTTGCTTCCTTGCTCACTTCCCAGACGACATCCCAGTTCAATTCCTTGCTTGCTTCCTGACTTATTTCCCAGCTTGATTCCTGGCTTGCTTGCCAGCTCACTTCCCGACTCATTTCCCAGCTTGCTTACCACCAACTTGCTTTCTGGCTTGCTTCCTGACTTGCTTCTCAGCTCACTTCCCAGCTTGATTCCCAGCTTGTTTCCTGACTTACATCCCAGCTTGCCTCCTGGCTCACTTGCCAGTTCACTTCCCAACTCATTTCGTAGCTCGTTTCCCAACTTGCTTCCTGGCTCAATTCCTGGCTTGCTTTCTGACTCAATTCCCAATTTACAGCCCAGCTTGCTTCCCAGCTCACTTTCCCTCCTGGCTGGACCAAGCAGGACTCTCCTGTGCCTCACCCCCAGCTCAGAAACCACCTCCTCTCCTTCCTCTTCCTCCTTCTCCTCCTCACCCCTTGGCAGGCTTCGATCCCCCCGGAGAGTCGCGTGTCGCGTCCCACCACGGAATTGTGCATCCTCACCATCCCTCACCTCCTCACCACATCCCTTCCTCCGCCGCACCCCGTGCCCCTCATCCCCATCCCCAACCTCATCCCCATCCCGGGATGCGTTTTCCCTCTGCTCTCCCGCATCAGCCAGTGGGATTTTGCCCCCGGCACTCGAGCGAGTCCTGTAAAACCTGTATGCCAAAGTGAGAAGGAGCAGAGCGGCGGCGGAGAGGACCAGCTTCCCAGCCAGCTGCATGTCGGACTGCCAGGACAGGGTTACCCGCTGGGGCATTTTTCCATGCCGGGAATGCAGAGAAGCCGATTAATGATTGCCGAGTGAGGCCGAAGTGTGGAGCTGAAGGTTTGGGGCAAGGTGACTTTGAGCTGGTGAAGCTTGGCAGGAGCTTTCCGGACGAGCTTTGCATGTTTGGGCTGGGCTGGGCTCCAGGGAAAGGTACAGCCCAGGGCGGGCGGCACAGAGCCGCTTTATTAGCCTGGGAAACAGAGAGCCTCAGGGAACAGCGAAAAGAAGCACAGAGGGAGGAAAAATATCTCCTTGAAGCAGCCCCAGGTGCCGCCTCCTCCTTTCTGTTGCTATTTACAAAGGCTCATGTAACGGAAGGAGAAAGTTGTTGTTGGGGGCAAAGTTTCGGCCGCAAAAGGTTTCTCATCCCTCGGCATAGACACAGGGAAGGGAGAGAGTAGCAACCTGGAGCTAGGGAGACCTTTGGGTTGAGGCTGAGCAGCTGCTCCACGGCACAAACGGGTGACTAATTCAGTAGCCTTCGTTTGCGGCACGGTAGCTAACGAAGGGTGACGGGAAATAGCCTGAAAGCTTCTGGGGTCTCTTAGAGGCCAGCGTGGAAGTGGCAGGGGAATTAAGAGCTGGTAGAAAAGAAGCTGGGGGCTTTGGGAGGGGGAAAAACCTGGCATTGAAGAGAAAATAAAGGCAGAAGTTAAACTGCAGCTGGTGGCTGTTGTGGTCAGCAACCTGCATCCATGTGCACAGGGAGGGGTATGAACTAAGGCAAGCAAATAAAAGCATTGGAACCAGGGAGAAATATGGGATGGGAAGGGATGGAAGAGATGTGTGTGGGATGTCCATAGGGATTGGAGGCACTGTGAGGAAACTGAGGCACAGAGGATGCCACACAGTGCTGCGTTTGCTTCTTTCCCCTCCTTGAAAGATGGTGATGGATCTGGTCCTGGTCTGAATTTCAAAGATTTATGGGAATTGCTGTCCCAAGGCAGCTGGTCCCAATGCTCGGACCGTGGTGAGTGGAGGAAAAGGAGGGGGTGTGGGGAATGGCATCTCTCACCACCCTAACACCAGTAAGTGAGTGGAATTCAAAGGGATAACATTAATTTCCTTTTCCCTGAGGGGAACATCTCACAGGCTGAGAGATGCATAACAAAACAAGGCAGTAAATGTGGGTGGGGGTGGGTGGAAGCTCCTGTGTGCATGCTGGGACTCACTGTCCACTAACTCAGCCCCAGTCCAGTGGGATTTGCTTGAGGAATGAACCCAGGTGATGCTAAAGCCACTCCTTGTATGAGGTGTGCTGTGTCTCAGCTGCATGGGTCATGGGTAGGTGTGGTGGGAGGAGGTCTTGCATGGGTCACATCTGTGCCCTCAGCCTTCCAAACCACCTCCTGTGGAGCAGCTGATCCTCACCAGCCACTGCATGAGGTCAGGCACTGCCTTTTGAAATAAGGAGGAGCATCTGAGTGTCCTTGGGGCACATTCTCCACCAGCCCCAGCACCTGTGAGTGTGAAGATGTTCCCCTGCCACTGCTGAGATGCTGAATTTTGTGGGATGGTTTCACATGGGGAATGTGCTGGTGCTACAGGGGATGGGATTGTATAGCTGACATCAGGCCTGCCAGGGATGCACCTTAGGTGGAGGATGATGTGTTAAATAGCATAATATTCATATATGTAAAAAGAGGACAGAAAGGAAGCAGAGGGGTAACGTCCCCATGCTGGTTTGGTACCCAGAGACCCCTGTGTGCATCCCTGCTGTGAACAGGGAGAGCACAACAGTGGCTTTAGGAGAATGTTGGGAACATTGTCACCTTGTACCAAGCAATGCCATAACAAAGAGGTTGGGGGGAAGAGGATATTTAGATTCAGAGCTGGACTTTGGAGCTGGGGTGATGTGATGCATCCCTTGGATGCTTCTTGAGCTCATGCCAGAGGTCAAGGCAGCACCAGCCAAACCCACCCAGCTGCTCTCTACCATCCTATTTGGCAAGTGCCCCCATAATCTATCACTGGGGGGGGGTTGGTCTGTGGAAAAGGATATCACTCCTGCCTGTAAACCCAGTAGGTTCTGAAGCTGAGGGTAACAGGAACATGTATTGAGTCTGGGCACGTGTTTCAGGGCTCGGCTAATTGGTAAAGGGTCTGACCACCCGTGCACAGCCATGACCCTCTGGTTTCTTTATCTCTCCCTGCCATGGTTTTTATTCTGCAGGTGGATCTACAAAGATCCTGGCATTTGTGAGCTGGGAAGTATGAATTATACATGTGCTTGGCAGCCCTGTGAACCCAACCCCAGCAGCAGCCGTGCCCGATAATGAGGTGGGGGAGGCAGGGGAAGCACTGAGCAAAGCTCCCACTGACTTTCCCAACCCTTCTGAGCCACAGCATCCCTGATTTTATGTCCCACACCCTAATATCCTAAAGAATCCATGGAAAAAAATGCATGTCTGACATATAAATACCTATTTATCTATGCCTGTGGTAAGGCTGATCGGTGGTGTAGGGGAACAGGAGATACAGCAGTGACGTCTCAGCACTTGTGACTCTAATTGAATGTAATTATCTCTTCCAAATTTTGCTAAAACCTTTTCAAAGTCCCCTGAAATTAGGGAACATCGATAACGCTGCTCCTTGGGGTTTTCAGCTCGCGTCAGCCCTAAGAAGTTCGCTTAATTTTTTACAGGCTAATCATATCTCTTCAGTAGGTTGTCAGCCACGGATCTGTCATCTCTCATCAATAATGAAACAACCTGAGCAGCTCTTTTTCCCCTCCAGCCTCCTGCATTATTCACTGCTAGGTCCTCAAACAAGGGGGTGTGTGGTGGGGGGGAACTGGGGATTTAATTGATGTCCTTCATAATTACCTGGAGGAAACGAGGATGGGAATGGGGTAGGTAGGGCTGGAAGGCAGTGGAAGAAGAATGAGATGGGGCAGGAGGTGAAGGCAAGGTCCAGCATGGTGTGGAGGTTTTTTTGCTGGGATGGCATCCCTTTATATTCCTCAATTTGGGGGGAATTTGGGAAAGGAGGCAGCACCTCTGCCCAAAATGAGGAGAGGCTTCCAAACCCCCTCACTGATCGCTTTGGCTGTGCTGGTGCTAAGATCCCAACCTATAGGCTGATCCATCCATGCCTGGGGAAAAAGCATTTCCATCCTTGGGGGAAGAGCTAAGCATCCTGAATGCACATAGAGGGTTGGACTTGGCATGCAGGAGCACTGAGCCCATCGTTCCTCTCCCAGATGCTGGATGGGGACATCACATTACTCCCGAGGTGGCACCAAGCAGAGCTGGACACGGTGGCACTGCTGCTGTGATGCTCCTCATTTCCATGGTTCCGGGCTAAAACAGCCACATTTGCATTTAAATGGAGGTTTGGGCATCTGTAAATCCTCATTTTTGAAGCGAGGAGGCCTAATGGTTGTTTAATCACGTAGGGATGAGGCCCCTGGAGCATCTCCAATCCAGTGAGGAGGGCGAGATGCATCCGTGCTGTGGTGGTGGGGCTCTCCTGCTTGCTCAGGGTAAACTGAGTCATGGAGAATTCCCTAAAAACATGAAGGTTCCTTTAAAAAAAGGAAGACTGTCTTCTCATCCAGGGAGGTGAGTTGAAACAGTGGGAGCAGTTGGAGAAGAAGCAGGTCCAAAGGGATATGCTGTTCCTTTGGGATGAAAGTGGAGCTGCTGATCCTCCCACATCCCAGCCAGTCCCAATCCATCCCTGTGTTGCTTCCAGTCCAAATCCTAAACCTGTGGGCTTTTGTGGTTGGGCAGGAGCTCCTGAGCTGCTGTGTGTTTGTTTGGCTCCTCCGAGGTCGGGAAATCACTCGCAGGAGGTTGGCAATGGACCATGGCAGGGCTGGAATCTGCTTAATAATAATTAATCATAATAGTAATAATGATGCTTAGCACTTGTCCAGGGCCTTGGAAAGATGAAGCACCACATGGCTGCTGGCTAATCCTCTTGGATTAAGAGTTCCCAGAGGAGAAGGCAGAGGAGAGCTCTGTCCTTGGGATATTTTCCCCCCCTGCATCCAATCCCCAGAGATTCTGGAGCACAGCTGGATGCTCTCAGGGTACCATGGGGAGGGAAAGCAGCTGGGAAAACCAACAGCTAGGAAAACCATCCTCCAGCACTGGGCAGGAATGGAGCAAAATCACCTGCTTCTTGCCAAGAGCCATCCTACAGCAGGATTAGTGCCATACTGGGACGGGACACCAAAGGAATGGCCAGGATCTGGCCGTGCTAGACCATTAGCTGTTTCCATGGAGACACTTAGCCAAGAGGGATGGGGAGGGTGGCACAGACCTTGGTTGGTGCAGGCTGGTGCCTCCATGCCAGAGCTGCCCGACGGGACGCGCTGCCCGCTCATGTGTGAGCGCTGACATTTTGGGTTGGGAGCTGCCTGTCACTAGTGATTCACCATCCAGCCCAGGACAAGTGCTGTGCACAGCACCTGTCTTCCAGCAAAGCCAATTTGCCCCACTGGAGGTTCGGATAAGGCCAGTGATCCACAGCTTTTAGGCTCCCAGCGCTGCCATCTACATGTGTGCTGGCTCAGTAGGGCTTGTCCCCAATGTCCCTCATGCTGGGGACATATGCAGGTCCTTACCCTGAAGCAGCTTGGTGCAGTGGGAATGGTGTCACTGGATTTTTCCATGGGAAATATGGTCCTTGCAGCAGACATCCCCCCCCCACAACCCTCTCCAAGACCTCACAAAGCCTCTGGGTACCCCCAGACAGTGCTGGAAACCTCAGCACAAGGTAAAACATTAATCACAATCTTCTACCAGGGGAGGTTTTTTCTTTTTCCTTTTAATTAAATTGTCTGAGGAAGCCAAGACACAGACAGAAAGAGACCGAGACTGTAAATAGTATAGAAAAAAAAAGAGCAAGAGAACCGACTGACAGAGGTGTCGATGCCAGGTGGAGCCGGATGGAGGAAGAGGAGGAGGAAGAGGCAGGTGAAGCTTCACGTTAGCTCCAGGATCACTGTTAGGGTGAGAGCCAAAACTAATCTGAAGCCGCAGTGGCTGGTAAGTGAACCTGGAGAGGAGGAGAAAAGGGATGGGAAGTTCACAGAGCTGTGTCTCATTGGGTTCAAAACAGGATAGAGTCACTTTTTGAGGGGGGAATCCCCCACCTAAACTTGCTATTGAGGTTGTGTGGAGTGGGCAGCAGGTCAGGGGTGGTGTGGGGAACATCTGCAGGGTCTCTTTTGGTGCAAGGACATCCCTGATGCTAAGGGTGAGGGCATGGGCAAGGCAAGGAGAGGTGGCCAAAGTCTTCACATAAGGTGAAGGATTTGGGGTGAGATAAGGGGAGATGGTCAAGGTCTTGGGACAAGGCAAGGAGAGTTGGCCAAAGACTTGAGGTGAGACAAGGTGAGATGCTCAAGGATTTGAGGTGATGCAAGGAGAGATGGCCAAGGCCTTAGAGTAAGTCAAGGGGAGATGGCCAAGGGCATGGGGCAAGGCAAGGAGAGATGGCCAAGGGCTTCACGTAAGATGAGATGGCCATGGGCATGGGGCAAGGCAACAGTTGGCCAAAGACTTGAGATGAGGCAAGGTGAGATACTCAAGGACTTGGGATGAGGCAAGGGGAGATGGCAAAGGGCTTGAAATGAGGCAAGAGCTTTGGGCAGTGGAAGGAGAGATCCTCTCTGCATTGTGCTTCTCTCTCTGGATGTTTTGCATTGAAATACTAGTACCACCATCACTCACCGTTGGAGTCTTCTGGTCCTCTGGGAATATTTGGGTTTTCTAATGGGAAAGAAATAGCAGAGAGAGACAGTTAAATTGGGGGAGGAGATGAGGGAGGTTTGTGGAGGGAAGGGTGACCCCACAGTGCTGCCGTACCGAAAACGATGAGCCGGGTGTGGGTGTCGGTGGAGCCCAGGGGGTTCTGGGCAGTGCAGCGATACATGGAGCCGTTGAGCTCGGCTGGCACACGCTCCAGAACCAGCTCCTTGCCATCGTGCTCGGCACTGCCGTCGAGGAGCCGACTCCCCACTCGTGTCCAGGTGAAGAGGGGCTCGGGGAAGACTTCATTCTGCAGGGAGATGGGTAGGTGAGATGAGTGTAGGGAGGGAGCAAAGCCTGTCTTGTGCCTGAAGCAAGGGTGGGGTACAGCAAAAATCACAGAATCACAGGATGGGTTGGGTTGAAGGGACCTTAAATGGCATTTCATTCCACTCCCTGCCATGGGCAGGGACACCTTCCACTAGCCCAGGTTGCTGAAGCCCCATCCAACCTGGCCTGGAAAACTCCCAGGGATGGAGCAGCTACAGCTGCTCTGGGCAACCTGTTCTAATGTAGGTACCATGGTGCAACCCAAGGCCACCAACCCCAAATATTTCTAGCATGGGTGCCACGCTGTACATTGGCACAACATTACCTCTGCAGGGATTGGGATAGATGGGAACGCTGACCTGGAATCCCTGCACCAAGATCCGCACGGTGTCTCCGACGCGAGCTCTCGTCGGGGTCATCGTGATCTTCGGGCCCTTGGGAGCAACTGCAAGAGGACAAGAAGGGACATCAGCTGAGCACAGCATTCCCAGTGCTGGTGGGTGCCCTTGGCTGGGGTTAATGATGGTTTGATGAATGATGGTGCTGTGGGGGTGGCACCAGCACAGGACAACTGATGGCTCTGTGATTGATGGACAGGCTGACTGACATCTACATGAGTGATAGACAGGTAGGCAAGGACCCCGAGGGCAGAAGAAGGGGAAGACAGGAAGTCTGATAGATGACTGTAATGGGATGCATGGATGGGGAAGGATATATTTCCTAGTCAAGCCCCTCTCAACACAGAAAAGGGTCAAGAAGGGTCGAGTTGCTTTGAAGTCATGGAGTTGG
>NW_008690046.1:0-1963 GCF_000695815.1 Acanthisitta chloris | reverse complement strand
GAGTGTCCTCACACACAGGTGCTGTTAGCATGGGGGACAGCAACAAGCCTTGCTGGCACACAATGCATGTGAAAAACAGGGAATCCCTTTTCCCATGCCAGACTTGGGGTGCCTTTGCTTGACGTGTTGAGGGGAGAAGCAGCGATGCAGCCATAGCCATGGCAGGGTGACACCACACTGGGTCTTGCTTCCACCTGGGTTGGGGTTGTGTGGATGTCCCTCCTGGGCCATGGGTGGGATGGAACAACCCCAGGAGCTGCCTGGTCTGTGCATGGAAGGAGCCTTTTGAAGGCTCAAAGGGGAAAATGGGGAGGAGGGAAGTTGTGCTTTACCAAACGTGTTTGTGGCACCCTTTGTACATTCAAGCACTGTCCCATGGGTGGGACAGGCTGAACCTGGACATCACCCTGGCATGACAAAGAGGGAGAAACAGCCACCAGAAGGCACATCAGTGTGTGCTGGAGGACCCTTGGAAAGGGCATCCATGCCCCAGGATGCTCTACATGGATATGTGCCACAGACCATGGCTGTGCTCCTGGACTGCACTAGCCATGCAGGACCTGATAACCCCTACTGCAGATGATTACACCATGCCATGGTTTGTAACAAAAGACAACTTTCTGGACCAAAGCAAGTTTGTCTTGGTTTCAATGCAGCTTCTATTAAGTACATAACACTATCGATATATAAGGAGGGGGTTAACTCCTGTGATCTGCTGTGATGGCTCCCTAAAACAGGTGTGGATGGTGCTGGTTGGGCACCCAGTGAAGTACAGAGGCTGGAGGCACCCTAGGGGATGAGGAGAGCTGTGGATTTTGGGGAAGAAGTATGGGATGAGCTTTGTCACTATAGGTATTGGAGCTACTGGGGAAGAAACAGGTAGCCATCAAGGTCTTTGCTTCATGGGGAGCCCCAGGGAGTGGACACCTAAGCTTGATGAGCTGCAGAAGGTATGAAAATGCAGGATTAAGGTTGGGTTTGGCTTGCTGGAAGCAGGGAAAAAAGCTTTAGTGCTCAGTGGGCAGGAACCAGGAATGGAGGGCCCTTAGCAAGAGAGCTGCTGCCCCCCTTGTTGACTGCCCACCTCCCTTGGCCTCCTCATTGCTGCCAACCTCCCACTAATTGAGGTGGTTGATGAGCTGAAGAAACACAGCACCAGCACTGAGAGGTTTGTGCACACTGAAGCTGTTGCCAAAGATGTTGGAAAGCCAACGAGGCAAAGCTCTCCAGGAGATGATGCAGTGAGCCAAGTGCTCTACTTGGCCAGGAGCAAAGCCCAGTCTTCTCCACCTGGCTTGAGGGGAGAAAGTTTGGAACAGCCTGCTCAGAAGAGTGCCCTGAAGCTGGGAAACTCCAGGAGAGAGCTCAGCCTCTTCTGATGGGGAGCCAGAAGAAGACAGAGGAGCCTCAGACAGGGTGGGAAATTGTAAGGGGCCCTCACTAACTAACCTGCTCAATGGCTCCCATGGTCACTTGAGGAGCTTCTGCTCTTCTGTGGTCCTGGGCATGCTGAGAGCCAACAGTGAGGTCCTGGCTTCAATCCCACCACCCTACCACAGCTGGGGCCTCACCAGCCCTGCAGGGTGCCCCTGTGCAGGACACAACTTGGCTCCTCCCCAGCAATTCCCACTGGGATGAGCTGTGTGCTGATGGCCAGCAAGGGTCCTTAAATCTCCTGGGACTAGGTTTAGATGGATGGATGTGCCTGCCTCCCCTACACACAGCAAACCCCTTCTCTTCCCTGATGAAACCCCCAGAACCCATCTCTTCACCCCTACTTTTGTGGAGCTCTGGCTTTGCTGCCTCCTATCACTGTGCAGCACTATGTGGCACCCGATTTGGCCTATGAGTGCCAGAAAATGCCCCCAAAAAGTGAAAGTACAGAAGAAGAGTGGAAAAGAGTGCAAAAAAAGCAAAAATATTTGGGGGGAAAACAAACAGAAGAAAAACGAAAAGAAAGGAG
>NW_008690045.1:11232-20726 GCF_000695815.1 Acanthisitta chloris | reverse complement strand
ACCGCGCCACGGAGCACAACGGCTGACGCTAAGGAACCCCAGACCCGTTTTTAACTCAGGCACGGTTTTGTTAAGTGTTTTAGGGGGAAACAGATCAGATTTGTGGTTTTGTTTGGAAGTTGTTTTGTTTTTTAAAATTTTAATTTAATCAGCTTGATCTCAGATCAGGAAAATTCAGCTCCCTTGAGCTCAAAGTATCAAGCACAAAGCTGGTAGCTGCAGCAGTAGGTCCATCCTGGACCCTGGATGGGTCCCGGGTCCCTCCCCACGGGCTGTGCCAGCTGCTGACGCCCCGGGGCGCAGGGAACACCACGAGCCTCAAGCACAGCTCCCAGTTTGTCACAAGGTCTGTGTTTGTACCTAATGCACACTCAGGAGGTCGACGCAACTGCTACAGTACGCGGAGCAAACACAACGTTTGGAAAGATCTAGATTTTTTTAGGTCATTATTACATCCCTTTTAGTTCCCGGGAATCTGGTTTCTCCTCGGCAACCTCCTTGTTACCAAAGCCTTTTGAGCATCCAGAGTATTTTTGTTCATTTCTTTCGGTGTCTGATGGTCCTCCCAAGCAGGACAAGCCCCAGAAAAAGCCCTTCAGACGCCACTGACCGTTTCAGCTGTGCCGCATCTAGCTCGATCGCATCCCCGAGTTCCTTTCGCCCCCCAGCTCCCCGAGCTGGCGGGAACACAGCACACCAAAGAGACAGGATTCCTGCAAGCCAAAGATGTTTCTGCCCTGCCATTTCCCCTCAGTCGTGGCCGGTGCGGGGCGGGGGACGTCCCCGCGCGGGCCCGGACTGCTGACCGGCCCTGGTGGTTCTCTAGAGACACTTGAGACTTTTTTATGTACTACTTAATCGAAACCAAAGAAACGTTTTCTGCACCTACTTCTGCAACAAACTGTTCCATTGAAAGATGAACTGAAGATACGAAGGAAACCAAGGAAGCCCGTCAGGAAGCAAACGAGTACCACACTGTGTTTTGACAGACATCTCGGACGTTTTCGGAAGCAGATCTCAAAGGAAGGGTTGACAAGAACGAGAACAAAGCAAAGCCAGTACGATTGCTGCTTCATTCGACAACTCAAGTCCTCTTAAAGTTGAAGATTGTCTTTAATTTGTGCCTATGCAGTTTTTTCAAAAGAACAAGGAACAGAGCAACCAAAACCTCAACAGCTACAATACCAAAGATGAGGATTCTCACTACTTGTGTTTCAGTTCGTTTCTCCTCTTGCACGACTAATGCACATAGCCCCTCTGATCTCTGTACAGGTAACCGCTCTGAGCAGCCAGGGGGTGGGTTTGTTTGTGTTGTCCCTGGTTCTGCCCACGGCATCTCTCCGAGTGCAAGGTGTGGGGATGCTGTGCTGGTTTGTCTCCTCCCTGCAGGACAAACCCGTGGGTCGGGTGTGACTCGGGTGTTGGTCTCCTGTATGTCTAGAGCTGTGAGCAGCCATCCTTCACCCTTCTTCCTCTCCCCCAGGGATAAAACCTGCGATATGATGTGCTATTTCTCTCCCACGAAGCGCTGAGCCCCTCCACAGCCCAGCCCCAAACCTCCCTCTGAACCAGAGCCAAGCTTTCAGCAGGTCAGGGGCCGCTTTGGACACATTAGACATGCTATGTTGGTTCCTCCATGTCATAATGATCCAAATCATGCCCAGATTTATCCTCAGAGCCAGAGCACAGTGCGACCATCTTGCTCCTCTCTAAATAAGGGCTTCTTCATAACTGTTTCATAGCACTGCTGCACTCATTTTCCAGTGAGTGCACTTAAATCAAGAAGCCTTGTCTGCTCAGGACAGGAGAGGATTCTGGAAAGCAATTCCAGGATCCTCACAGCTGAACTTACAGCACATCACTGCTTACCTCCCTTTCCTGCAGCCCCAAGACAGGGAAGTGCATTGCATCAGACAGGGAACAAATCCCAGGCACCCTCTGAGCATGCGCTTGGCCCTGAGGGACACCTGCCCCGAGGGACACCCAGAGCCCCCCAGTTTTGCCTCCCTCCTCACAGGCAGAGGGGAGCAGCTCAGTGCTTCTTGGGAAGCCTGGCAGCCGACCTGGGCTTTTTATTCCTGCTCAGAGTTCATCCCAATAGCCCTCAGGAAGGGAGTCTAACCAGTTACCAAACTATTTACAGATTTCTCCTCAGTGAAATCCTTCATGTCCTCCAAACTGCAAGTGTTTGTTACTCAGCATTACTGCTGGGTAGCAACACACATGGGCTGGGGACTCAGAAATCACTGCCGTGCAAAAATCCTTCTGCAGTTTTTATCCCTGCATCCCTCATGGCCCCGTGTGATGTCTTCCATTGCACTCTCCACTCCTGTAGGTTTCCTGTAGCAGCTCCCTCAGACAAGTTTCAGTCACAGACTGTGGGTGGAGGTGTTTGCAGCCGAGTGTGAGCAGAGTATGTGCTGTACTCTGCCCACGCCAAACCCAACAGCTGTGTCCTGTCTCTATACCGTATTTATGATCCTATAGAGCTGTGTAATGTAACTTGTTGCTTTATTTACCCTGCTACAAAAGACTGGTGTGCACAGAGAGCATCCCAGCATCTCCGGACGGGTGCTCGGAGTCACAGCCTTGGGCACGGCCGAGATGAATTCAACTTGGAAGAAACCTGGGATACTGCGTAAATCACCCGTGAAGGAACAAAGAATGTGCTTCGGTTGAATAGCTTTATCGTGGATCTCTCTTACCTACAGCTGAACCCAAAGACCTGCGAAGGACTGACCAGCCAAGCTCCCTGGTGGGAGGGGAGGGGTGTCCTGCCCGAGCACAGCTCTAACTCTGTGCTGGCCTCGGACAGAACCAGGGCCTCCCCTGCTTGTCACAACTCCAAAGTGTTTTTAGGACATGGGGAAACTTTCTACTTGGCCTCCTTTATATTTATTGAGGGGAATTTTTATTGTTTAATTTTTCTAAAAAGGCAAAGCTTAAAATGGTTTGGTTTTTTTTTTTTAGACACTTGTGGGGTTTTGACCCAATGTGTTATCTGTCAGTAGTGTAATTTATTTGATTTAGTCTTGGGGCAGGTCCCGAGATCTCTGTTCAGTCTGAGTCCCGCTGAGTCTCACCTCAGCCTCAGTGGGAGCTGTGCCTGAACGCTGCGGGGCCAGGCTCCAGCGTTTGCTGCTGGTACCTATTTAATTCAGTCATTTATGAGTTCACTTTGCTTATTTATCCACCAGACTGTGGCAGTGCATCAGAGATGCAAAGTCTGGTAGTAACTACACTGAGTGATGTTGCTTCATTGAGCAGCCAGGTTCTGTTAGACAGGGAAGACAACTCGCTCCCTGGAACAGGAGTGTAGTTGTAATTCCTTCCTTTGATTGTTTTGTTTAAATATCAAGGTTTAAGTTATTTAAGTTAATCCTTTCCCATCTGATTAGCAAGTGGATGTCCCTTTATTGTGGCCCGTGAAGCCTTCGTAATATAACTTATTTATTTAACTTATTCACCTCCACCCGAAGATGCCCTTGTAGAGTTGTTATTTTCACTTAGGATTGCCTATAAAGCACTACAGCTGACTGCCTGTAAGAACAGCAGAGCAAACTCTGAGGACAAGCAATGAACATTCAACCTAAAACTGTGCGTTCGGAAAAATAGGAAAAGAACCCAGAAACGCTGGGATACTTTGCCTGAACTTTGTGGCTTCTTAAAACTTAAGCTGGGGGGAAAATAATCCATGCCAAGCAAAAAGAGAGAAACCCTTAAACTAGCTGCTTCCAAGAATGAACTTCTGTGTGTGGAAAAAAAGAAAAACGGAAAAAAAAGGAAAAAAAAAAGAAAAAAAAGAGAAAAAACCTTTCTATTTCTAGTGAGAACCAAAGAGGCTACCTCACTGACTTTTCCATTTGTAATTTTAATCGTGTTGATGATACCAAAGATACCAAAGATTTCTTTCTCTGTACGGTCTGCCTTCTGCTTGTGCTCCCTGATAGCTCCCACCGTCCTCTCCTCCACTCCGTATGGCTCAGCTGAGCCAGATTCCCACAGAAACGCTTCCCTGGACACTGCCGGTTCTGGAGACGCCCTGTCCTGTGTCCCCTCGGGACGTGGAGCCGCCCCACGGCCCTGCCCACGCCAGGCCTCGCCGTGGAGTGCTCGTGTTCACCTGGGGGTGGATCCTGGCTGTGCCCACTCCCTGGGGAAAGGCTCTGCAGGTGCCACCTGAGACACCACGGGGTGTGCCAGCAGCGCAGTCGGCATCACCCATCGCTCCGCTCGGGCTCAGCAGAGCCCAGGGCCGAGTGCCGGGCACGGGGCGAGTGTTCTCCTGCACTGTGCCCCCCAGGCCACCAGCCCTCCCCGGGCACCCTCCTCCTCACCTCTGCTTGTTGTTTACGGCTACAGTTTTTACATAAAAATCGATTAATTACGTTTCTCAAGTCAGCAATGAAACGAGGCCACATGAAGCTCCATTAGCCTCCCGTTCCGGAGCGATTATTTCCACCTTGGTTGGTTGGGGAATGGGAGGTGCCCTTTGGCACTTGGGGCTTTGAGCCCGTTTTATCCTGTTTATAAGACTGAACCAACGCTCTGAGGAGCCAAATCCAGCCCTGGGCACTGCTCACCCTCCCCGAGCTGCCCCCAGAGCCGCTGGGACAGCTGCTGCAGGGCCCTGAGCCTTTCCCTGAGGAACCTGCCTGAGCCAAGCCCTTGGATTCATGCAGGTTACCAACGGCCCACACAAACACTCTGCTTAAATCAAGCGTTGCCTTTTCTTTTGTATTTCTTTCGGGGTTTAAGTCTGTGTCGGAAACGGTAGGACATGACAAGTGTGCTTCTCTCTCTCTCTCTCTCTCTCTCTGTGTTCCTTCAATACAAAGCTATAATAATTCTCAGGATGCCTTCTGGGCAGGGAGGAGCTGACTGTCCCTGTGCCCTGGGACACGCCGGTCCCCAGAGCTGGCAAGGTCCCCTGCAGCCACCGCGGCTCTCACCAGACTCACCCCTCGCTCACACAGAGCGAGGCCACCACGGGACGAGTGCCTTGCTTGAACCAAAGCAACGATTTTGCCAGTCTAGACCTCTCTGTGCTTTTTTTTATTCTTCCTGTGAATACCTCAGCTTCAACTGGGCTGCCGAATCGTACCTGGTGGGCTTTTTGTACTGTGGTGCTTTGCAATGCAGCCCTGCAAAGAACAGACTCCTGATAATACCAAAGGCTCTCCTCCTTCTCCCTCTCCCCCTCCATGGTTCCAAAGCTTTACTACAAACTGGGCATGTTGGCAACGCAGACCGTGCAATCCCTTACCGAGTTTTCTCAGATATACCTCATAGAGAATAGCTGTTTAGCGTAATGTTATTATAGCGTATGTAATAAATTATTCACTGTTTCTTTTTGGTAACTGTGATTTAAAAAAAAAAGGAAAAAAAAAGAAGAAAAAGCTTTATACGTTTTAGGTTGTGCTTTTGTACTAGACGGAGAAGGTGCGCTTAAAAATGTACGTCAGTCTTTCTTCCCCTTGGGGTTTTGTTTTGTTATTATGGGTTGGGGGAAAAGTTGCAGAATGAGCCCAAAGTTTACAGTTTAACAATATTTTGCTGAAGAAACAATCTGTGTTCATTTGCTCTGTTGGGAGGAAAAAAAAATAGGAAAAAAAATATTATTTTCTACATTTGTGCTACTTGGTCTGAAGAGCTGATTGTCCTGTGTGACGGTGTAGTATTATGATTAGCAACTGCCAATCAGCGCTCCCATGTTTATGCATGAGGCAAACCCTTAGCAGTGTGATGCATCGTGGTTCTTATGGCAACTTCTTCCTCTGGGTTTGGGACGAGGTCTTTCTGTTGATGGTATTTATTTATGCATGGAGCCTGTTACCTGTTCGCAGTCGTGGCGCAGTCGTGTTCGCGTTGACGCTGGGAGAACACGCACAGTTTCTCCTCCTGCAGTGGAGCAGTTCACAGGGCTGGGGTTCAGGCCAGCCCTGGGCTGTGTCTGTTAAACACAGACCCAGAGTGAGTGCCAGTTCAAAGAAACTGCAATCTGAGGAGAAGTTTGGCCCATTGGCAGCTCCTTCTCAGCCAATTCGATTCAGTCAGTCACGTGAAAATACACATCCTGCTCAAAACGGAGCCAACTGTGCGTTTTTTCCCAGCACCAGGAGTTCCTTTGGCTTTATGGCAGCCCCTTGGCACAGCACAGGGACCATCCACAGGGGGTGCACATCCCTTGCCATGTCACCTGTCTGGGGGAGCAACACTGTCCCACCCACCTCACCTGTCTGGGGTCGGCAGCACTGTCCCACCCCCCTCACCTGTCTGGGGGAGCAGCACTGTCCCACCCACCTCACCTGTCTGGGGGAGCAGCACTGTCCCACCCACCTCACCTGTCTGGGGGAGCAGTACTGTCCCACCCACATCACCTGTCTGGGGTCGGCAGCACTGTCCCACCTCACCTGTCTGGGGCAGCAGCACTGTCCCACCCACCTCACCTGTCTGGGGGAGCAGCACTGTCCCACCCACCTCACCTGTCTGGGGTCGGCAGCCCCTCACTCGCCCCCTCTGCCCTGGGGTCAGGTTTATGCAGGTGCTTTATGCCCCTTTGAGCTGTCCCTCTGTCACAGGCCAGATTCAAGCTCCAGCCCCTTGTTTTACAAACGGATTGGGTTTCCCTCCGGGTCCAGCTGCAGGGCCCCCATGTCCCCTGAGCGCCTGGCGGTACTGGACATAAAGCCAAACCAACTGCTACGTACACTTTACTCTGTGTAGAAGAGTGCTGCCTGGGAGGGGCAGGCAGCAGCCTTCTGAGGAGGCATCTGGGTACCGTCGGTAGAGTGTTTATATCGTCTGTCATTAAGGGTATATTAGAGATGTGCTTTCATTAGTGCAAAGAGACGTTTTGATTTGGCCTTACTGGGTAGGTTGTGATAATGAAAGCTTTGTAATATAGTCGGGTTATTTTTTTTCCCTTATTTCTCTGCCAAAGACAGTGACGGATACAAGAACTTTAAATAGGGTTTTTTGTAAGACAGTTGATGATTGTAACAGTGGTTAATCTTCCAGAAAGCTTTTCCATATTCTTCCGCAATAAGCAGACCCGAGATGGTTTCGGCAGATCCCTCCACTCCTCACCGAGTAACCTGCATCCCTCAGTCCAAAGGCAACAAGGGGTATGTGAGGCCATGGCAAAGCTGCAGCAGGGCCAGCACATGCTGTGCCAGCTGCCTCAAACCTGCCAAGGTACTTGTATTATGAAATTTAAGGTCTATTTTATTATGTCATTTTATGTCATTTTTTAACTTTGTGGAAGGTGATACATTGACTTGAGTGTAAGCTGAGTTTTTCAGACAAATAAAGTAGCTAAAGAGTGAATGTTATTTTATCATTAAAGGGTTTTTACTCACTGATTTGTGCCAATAGATGTCCTTTATCTCAATGACAAGTATTACATTGCTTTCAAAGTTTTATTTATAGCTATTGATGTAAAACCCACACACATATTATTTGCCAAAGTTCAATAAAGGAGGAAAACAACACTGTTGCTTCCTTGTGCTATCAAAAGTTGCTGTTCTGTTCCAGGGTGTTTTCCACCACAGCCCAATCCCACACCAGGGGGTGGAGTGGAGCCCAGCACGGGCTCAGGCTGTCACTGCTCTCAGGGGCAGGGGCGGGTGAGGAGAGCCAAGCACAGCCAGAATAACGCGGGGCCCAGAAATGCCACCTGGGATGGAGGGTCTGGCCCAGGGTGAGCAAAAGGTACTTGGGAAAAGATCCGTCACCTTCTCCAACAAGCACAGCGCGTGTGGCTGTGTTTGCTAGGGGAGAAATCGCTTCATATTGCTGTAAGTCATGGAATTACACGATGCTATGGAACTGCCACAAAATTACGTAAACTATTGCCCTTTCGTTCCCTGAAGAAGCTCTACAGGAGGAAGCAGGAACTGGAATTCCACAGCAAGGAGGATGCAGCAGGTTTGCCTTCATTCACTCACTTTGCCCAGCTACAGGCAAGGCTAGTTAGTTTTCTCTCCTTGACCAATATCATCATTAGATAAAAAGCAGGAAGAAATGCACAAGGGAAAGTACTTCCCTGTGTTTCTTAGCACACTAAACATAAATCCAGCCCTTTCCTCCCTTAATTCCCTCCAGCTGCCATCCTTCTCTTCCCCCCTGAGCCAGGGGCAGGGACAGCAGCCCGGGGAGGGCACAGCACTAAGGCCCTGCAGGGTTTTCTGGCTTGGCTCTAACCTCAGCAGCCGTATTTAACCTCGGGGTTAATAAACTCAGCAAAGAATTTGTTTTCATGTTCGCTCCCTGCGTATCCCTCTCTCGACACACTAAGCCACACTCTGCCATTAATTAAATTTACACCGCTTCATTTCACTCTGCCGCGTGGCCACCGGTGCAGATAAAGGCAGCTCTGTCTCCTCAGCACTGTGTCAGAGCCCAGAACGTGGCTCTGCCAGTCTCTCCCCTCACCCTCTGGTGGGGTGGAACAGGAGGCCCCAAGCCCTCTGTGCCCACTGAGCCCTGTCACCCCAGGCATGGGGCCGAGTTAGCAGTATTTTCCCAAGCCCCTCTGGCCGTGCACGGCTCCAGCTCCTCCAGGGCAAGGTGGTGGTGAGGATGGCAGGAGAGAGGGTCCCTTGGATGGCTGCTGGATCCAGGAAGGGCCACAGGAGGGAGGCTGACCACAGGAAGGGCAGAAACAACACTTCACGAAGGTAAAAATGATGACACCAAGACTAATGCAGCCCATGGCAGGTCATTTCCATTTCACTTGTGGGATTGTTCCCCTGGGAAGGCATTTTCCAGGCACTTAGAAGTGGGCACAGCTGGAAGAAGGAAACGAGACCATTTCATTAAGCTGCAGAAAAGCTGAGTGCGCAGCAGGATCGCGGCCGGGCTGGGACGCTGTATCGGCACGGCACGTGAGGCTCCTCCGGAACAGGCTTTAACTGCGGAAAATCCCCTGGGAGAGGGACGGCTTGGGCTCTGCCAGTGCCCAGACACCGAGGTGCTCCCACACTGCAGGGCAGAGCAGCCCAGCCTCCTCCTCCTCGGCAGTGCCGGAACGGCAGTGCATCCGTCAGGATGAACTTGACAGTAATGATCTGCCGTGTGGGACCCGCAGTGATCATGGCACAGGTCCCTCCTGACTGCAGATGAAGTGCTGGCAGCTCTTCTGATCCAAACGCTCGGCCCCACTTGAAGCCCTGTGGGAATTCCCCAGGGAAGCAGGCCGGGAGGCAGCCTGCAGGGAACGCTGCACACCGACACCAAGGGTCGGCATGAGGGAAGTGGGTTTCTTCGAAGGAAAACAGCAGAAGCTTTTGCAGTGCCACTGATAGGTATTTTCAGCACATGTGGGATGGAGGTGTTTAAGGAAACCATCAGGAGGAAAAGGCACCGGGGACAGACAGCGTGCTGGGACGCTGCAGTGGAAACTGGTGTCGATGCCCCCACACACATCCAGAGGAGAAAAAGCCAAGGTCAGCTCTGTCGGTACGAGCCGCACCCGCCGCAAGCCTCGCACA
>NW_008690045.1:311-11198 GCF_000695815.1 Acanthisitta chloris | reverse complement strand
GGGATGATGGCAGGAAGCCATAAGATATTAAACCAGCAGATTAAAACAAACAAGACCACTTTGGGTCAGGTTACACATCCCTCCCGCCTGACAGCAGAAGAAATCCAAGGCAGTAAAAGACAATCGTAGCCGTAATGGCCCATAACTCCGGGAGAAAGCCGCCGGGGGAGTTGGCTGCGAGGAGCCCCCGGACCCCGCCCCGAGCATTAGCCCTTAAGTGCTTCGTTTAAGCTTCCTTGGAAGTGCCACCGCTCGCAGGAGAAATGCAATTAGGCCTGGACTGCGGGTGATGTTCACACGTTATGGATCATCCTTAAAATTGACAGGGAAAGAAGGGGCGAGGGCTCCGCATTCCACACGGCAGCTCCCTCTCCATCACTCCAGGAGGAAAACCAGCCCCGGCAGCACACCCACCCTGTGCCCCACGGACACCAGCAGCGAGGGCAGGGACCTGTGGGCCAGGCCTGCCAGGGCACCAGAGGTGACAGATCTTTCCAGAGGTTACAGTTCCCATCGCCCTCCTGCTCCCAGTGCCCTCCATCGGTCCCACACAGCCCCTGACCAGGCCTGGGAAATGCCACCTTGTTTGGCAGGATAATGTGAGATCCCGTTAGTCTAAGTGACACACTCAATAATCCCCAAATCTCCCTGCAGTTTATCCCAATAATCCCCAAATCTCGCTATAGTTTAGCCCTATGGCAGCAGAGTGCTGTGGTTGAATTCATCAGGTGCCTTCTGACTGGTTATGCCAACAGAACTGTTCAGGCAGCTACCTGGACATCCAGCCCCTCACCCAAAACAGCCAAAATTAACAGCAGCTAATTGTCTCACCCCCACACACGAATTCTCAACTCCTCGAGCAGGACCCTGGGCCCAGTTAAGCCTTCCACCAGACCTGGTTGCTGCGAGCCCCATCCAGCGCGGGGTGAACACCTCCAGGGATGGGTAGGGATGCTCTCTCCCCTCGCTGTGATCTCTTGGCCTCTGGGGCTCAGTGCCAATGGGCAGCTGCCCCGGAGCGACCCCGGAGCGCAGGGGATCAAAGGCCACACATCCTGGAGATGATCCATCTCCGGACAGACGATCCATCTCCATGTAAAGGATGCTGTTCAGCCAGGCCAATGGATGCAAATTAAATAACCTTTTCCTGGAACTTATTGCTGAGCACAAATTTAGCAGGAAAAAAACAAAAAGGCAGTCCTAGACCTGGTGCAAATGTAGAAATCCCTGTGTCCTTCCCACCTTCCGTCCATCCTGCTCTCCCCGTCACAACCCAGTAATGAGAGCTCACTAATGGATCAGCTTAAGTATCCAACAGCTCCAATCACTGCTCCGGAAAATAATCAATCGAGCACTTAATTTTTAACATCAGCAACGAGCTGCCCAGAGACCGAAGGGAATAAATTCCCCATCACAGGTGGGATCCCAAACCAGGGGAAATCCATCTGCCCCAGCCTGTCTGGGGTGTAACTCACCCAGCCTGGTACAGGGGGGCAGAGAGGACCCCAAATACCAGCAGACAGGGCTCTTACGGAAGACACACAGCTTGGTTATTTCTTCCAAAACACTTTAATCGAGATTCCATCCTTACGGCAAACCACACACAGTAAAATTATCCACATTTGCTGTGTTACATCAAGTGGAAGTCCTTGGTCAATCCAAAATGCATATGTTGGGCTAAAAGCAAGTATCTGTACACATCAGGCATCAAAAACAAACACAAACCCTCAAAAGAAATGTTCTCTCTCTTGCCTCTTACACTTCACAGTGATTCCCAACCCTCTGGGGTGGTGGAAAGGTAGAGTACACTGAGCTTTTAGCTGCTCCTAGGGAAAGCCCCACTGAACTCTCTGGGGGAGAGCCAGAGCCCAGCTGACAGACCTCACAGCCCTGTCTTTGGAAGCTCTCACCTTTCCTGAAATGCAGCCAGGACCAAGGAGAGGTGAGAAAGAAAATCAGAGGGGAAAAACTTCAACACAATAAAGAGAAAAAAAAAGCCAAACTGCAGAGAGGTAAATCAGAACAACCTCACCCCCTTTACTTCCCATTTCTTTCCTCAGGACACCATGGGCCGTTCCTAGCTCCTCAATTTCCAGCTGGTATCCTCAGCCTGAGGACTGCGCTCTCGCCAACAAAACCTTGGGATACAGCACTGCCTCACGCATCCCTCAGGCTCACTGCCCACTGCTTGCTTTGTGCCAGGGATATGTAAGCGAGAAACACTTGCAAATGAAATCAAGTGCTGCACAGTAGTGCACTGGTAACAGCAGTCCAACTGCATTGCTGTCCAAGGACCAGAGTGTCCCAGATGCTGACACTCCCACACGCTCAGAGCAGGAGGTGCTCAGGATCTGGCGACACCAGGTCTGGAGTGAGTAGCACCAAAGGTTTACAACCTGCCAGAGGGGCAAATGGGACACTTAGGGGCAGGAATAACACTGCAAACTCAGCAGCTGCACATTGCTGGCAGAGGACTAAGGAAGGCACACGAACAGAACATCTCCCTTCACGGCAGACACGTGCAGCAGAAGCAACAGCCTCTGAGCTGGGGCACCACACTCATGGCCAGAGGCAGCAATGGGGTGGAACTCAGCCAACCCAGTGTGCAGGCTGGCAGGAAACAATGAGGAACTACCAGAAACCTGTATTAAAGCTGTCTTTTGACAACACATAGTCCCACCAGCTCGCCTGGGATAGGACTCATCTGCTAAAAGCTAGAAAACTGATTCCATATGATGGCCTAATAGCAGCAACAGAGAATTCTCCCACTTGTGGTCAGAACACTCAAAAGTGAATTTTACGTACCTTTCGTTACTGGGGACACAGGTAATGTCTCAGAATCAGTGCCAGCCAGCATTTTCAGGACTCTCCAGTATGGAAATGAAAAGCCAGTCTGTACTCATAGTGTCACAAGGTCTACAGGAATTTAACCCTTGCTTTCTACACTCATAAATGTGCTGGCCACAACCTGGACCACCTGAAGGTCCATGTCCCCTCCGGCTGGGAGAGAAGAGGTGCGAGCAGGAAGATTTGACAAACCAGATTGCTTTCCACTGACCCCTAAGTGTCACACAGAGAAGTGGGAACAGAGAAAGTTCTTTGTCTCATGAGAGACATAAGGCCAAGGTTCCCAGACATACTGGACATTTGTGTTCCTTCTCCCCGCCAAGGCAGCAAACTGAGACCAAGGACAGAGCAAGGGAGGGAGAGGCTTCTGGCTCCCTGCCACTGAAACAGGCACAGGCAGGAAGGGTCAAGGAAGACTTCATTCTGCAAGGGACAGCAGGAGGTTCTGGCACAGAGGGAATTTCAGTCTGCCTCCCCCTGGGAAGCAGGCATGGCAAGCAACTCTCCAGGGGCATCAGGGATTTGCTCCTCTGCACAGCAGCACCTGCCCCATGGGCTGCTCAACACAGCATCCATCCGTTCCTTTAGTATCCCATCTTTAATTCTTCCAACAAAACAGATAACCCCCTTACACCACGAGAAGCCTCTCCTCTCTTTAAACAGCCCTGAAAGCTCAGAGGTTCAAACTGCTCGTGCCTCACGGCTCCCTCAGCAGACCAGCCTGGCTGAGGAGCATGGCATCTGCTTCCCAGCCACCACCACTTCCCAGGAAGCAGCCTGCACTGCCCCAGTCCTGCACGTCTGCGCTGAGGACATCAAGTACACATGTGCACCCAGCCAGACTCCCAGACGTGCGGCTCAGCCCCACGGAACTCGCTCACAGCTTCGCTCCCACCCAGGGCAGAGGTCCCTGTGCCTCAGAGGGGACACTGACCCAGGTGCCAGGGTCCTTCTGCCCAGCTCAGGTGTGACAGCCCTCCAGGAGAGCCCCTCCTGGCCCAGGAGTGACCTGGCTGCCTGCTTTCAGGCATCTGCAATGCAAATCGCTCCTGACTGATCGTTTCTGCTTAAATAACATCAGAGAAGCTGGATCAATCCTGCCTATGGCACTCCACGGGTATCCCACAAAAACCACAGCGCTGTGGCGCAGCAGAAAGCACAGAGCAGATCTATAAACCTCCTGGAGACCAAGCCTGACTTTTTAAATTTACCTAACCCAACAGAGAAAGCCCTTTTTAATAAAAATAATAATAATTTAAAGAGCCATTCTGCTTAACAGATAAGCCAACATGTTTCCATGCATGGTCCTGTAGATTTGAAACACACAGTTCCAGTGGAGCATCACCCAAACAGGCTAATTTCTTTTAAATCACGCTCTTCAAATGCTTTCCTGCAGATAATGCATGTTCTTTCTAAAAATGTAAACAAGTGTTGTGCGTTCTACTGTCCCAGCTAAGCTCTCACTGGAAGTTTCTGGGAGAAGAAAACCAAAGCAAAACAAAGCCTTACCCTTATGTTCTAAAAAAATAATATATACACATTATTAAAAAGCATTAAATGTAACTTGATCTCCAGCTGCAAAGTCCCTCTCAGAAGGGATAACTAGTGACTGCACCTTAAGCAAACCCAAACCAAACGTACACTTGACCTGGCAACCTGAAGTCAACGCACGCGTGCCCAAGCGGCACGCCGGTAAATCCCTGCATAGAAACAGAACTCCTGGGTGCAAAAGGCGTGTGAGTTTTTCAGTGCGTACTGCTGGGCTCATGCCAAGTCCCACGGGGGTCAGACGACACGAGGTCTCCTCACATCCGACAGGATATAAATGCCCTTAGTCCCCTACTTTCTACAAACTCCTCTCAAAGAAATAAAACATAAGCAAACCCAAACCAAAGTTATGTTCTCTGTGCTGAGAGGGAGGTCAGCAGCACCGAGCCCACCAGCCTGTGAGTATAACAAGAGAGAGGCTGCTCCAGCCACCTCTTTGCTTGCCTGGGGCAGGTCCTCCTCCAGGGCAGCTTCCCGCGGGGCGCAGGGCCTTCCGCCCCTCACAGTGGCTGGCTGGTGAAGAAGGCTTTGGTCTCCCTGCAGACAGGGTTCACGCAGAGCGGGCAGCACAGCGTGAGCTGCCGCGAGCAGATCTCGTTGGACTGCAGGTGGGAGCACACCAGGTCTGCCAGGGCCTGCAGGGAGTGTGGCAACAGTCAGAGGGAGCAAAGCAGCTGCACAACCCAAACCCACCCCGTGCCCCTGCTAAGGGAAAACCACACGCTCTGCTGAGAGAAAACACTCTGTGCTCTTCAACCCAAAACACATTAGAACTACCAGAAGACATCCATATACAACTGCAAACCCCTACAGCTACCGCAACAAAGCACACACCTTGGAGAACAGTGGGTTTCCATTGAGAGACTCTGCTCTTCTGATGTTTTCAACTCCACACTGAAACAAAATTAAGGAGAAAGGAGTTAATTCTGCTAGATCCTTCACTGTGCAGCCTTCAAAACCTTCCGGCGTCGTTCAGAAGTTACAGAGCGAATTGCAACCCAGGAGAAGCAACTTCAGAGCAGCACTGCCCAAACAGCTACAAACCCACACACCACTCACCTCATTGGCTAAAACCTGGGCATACTCGATGTCCAGTTCATACAGTGTCTCAATGTGGTCACTTGTAAATGCTATTGGGACCAACAACATGTTCTTCTTGCCTCGCTGGCACAGGCCTTTAATGGTCTCATCTGTCTGGGGACCGAGCCAAGGCATTGGTCCAACCTGGAGCAAAAATAAAGAAAGAAAACCTCATTAAATAATTTCTACAGAGAGCACCCACATGTTCTTAGGCAGGACCGCACAGACCAGATGACAGATGAGACACAGTGATTTGTGTTTCCCTGTTTTTGATTGTACTTCTTCCACTAAATGCCTCATGAAGGCACACTTCCCACCACTAAACCCCAACAGAACAGAGCCTGAGCTGGCCTGAACAAGACTCCCATTAAAACAAATCAGAATGTAAACAAAGGTGTATTGTTTCCAGTTCAGCAAAGCCCTGCACAGGGCTCACCTGCCTCAGCTCCCCTGAGCACATACCTTGGACTGCCACACCAGCCTGTAAGGGTTGGAGTAGTTGAGCTTCTCCATGACTCTCTGGACAGTAGCTCCCACTTCCTGAGGATAGGGATCACCACGGTTCACCACCTTCAACACAAACACACCAGACCCATCTCTTCCAGTGAACACATCTGGACAAAGCCCACCTGAAGGCTGGCACAGGTGAGCACTCTGCTGGGATGGGCTGTATCGAGTGCCTGGCTCATCTCAGGGGAGAACAACTGGGTTTGACCCAGCCCAGTGCCCCCTCTCCACTGGAGAGCAGCGGTGCAGCTGCGAGTGCAGGAGAGCGCTCACAGCTCACGTGCCTTGCCCGCAGCTCTGTGTCAGGCTTCCAGCTCACCTGCTCCTTCTCTTTTCTCTTTGCCTGGCCCTTCCCCAACAGTGCCCCATGCACAAGCCTCACACCTTCCCCTCAGCCCAGCCAGGGTGACTCTGGGCTGACAGCCACAGGAAACCTGAGGTAACTCACCGACATGGGCAGCGAGTGGGCCGAGAAGAGGATGACCACATCTTTCCTCTTGTCAGGTGGGAACAGGTTCAGTTCCTTCTGGATGTGATCAGCAAAGCACTGCTCAGAGACAAAACAGCAAAGACCTGAGTGAGAAACATTCTCACTGTGAGGCATCAGTGCTCCCACTGACCCAGACAGGCAGCTTCCATGTTCCACATGGCCCTAAGACCTTCCCGACTCCCTTCCACGTGCACAGCGCTCAGGCAGCTTGTCTGGGGAGCATCACCCTCAAACTGAAGCCTCCTATTGTCCTTCCTGTTATCTTTCCCCCTATCCTTTTTTCTGTTCTTCAAAAGAAAATATATAAATCTCAAAGGCTTCGAATCCACACCTGAATGAGAAGGGGATGCGTGGGCCATCGGTCAATTATGCTCCACTTCATCTTCGGCTTCTCCCCTTTCTCATTGTAATAGCGATAAATGGCATTTAAACTGCTTCCTGAAACACAGAGAATTAAGAGTTCAGCCAGGCCACCAGCAACCTGTCAGACTGAAACAGCCTGGAACCAAGGTATCATCATGTTTGAAATGCTATGTAATTAACATGCTACCATTAATCAGAGCCGAGAGCCTCAAATGGGAATGATCACATCCAAGGTCATACAGTGCACCAATTTTATCCAGGTTGAAATGGTTGATCCAAGTTCCTGCACACCTGTGTTTGCCCCTGCCCTGCTCAGGCACTCACCTGTGGTGGAGCAGCTGTACTGGGGGTACTGGGTGAAGGCAATAGCCCTCTCGATCCCATCCTTCTCCATCTCCTCGATCGCCTCTTCCGTCAGCGGGTGGACGTAGCGGAAGCCGATGTAGTACTTGTGAGGTGCTGCCAAAATTGCAGAAGAAAGATGAGAACTCTCAGTAACTCACCTGCCTTTCCCAAGTTTAGCAGAGGTGTGGTTTCCAGCCAGGACAGAGCTCCGAGGCTTCACTGGGCAAACACTGATTTCAAGGGATGCACTGGTAAAAGTGTCACCACGAGATGCTTGATGAGCACTCGATGTCCCCACACAGAGCACAGCTCCAGCTGCTCCCCCCAGCCCAGCACTCCTGCTCCATGGCACCGAACCCCAGGGACCAGGACTACTGTTTGGGGCAGGGGAGCAGTGACACTGAGTCAGGGACCAGGGACACGCTCTCCCATTCTGGTTTTGGGGCTTTCACAGAAATTTCCATGGCTTTAAACACTTCATTTTGGAGGCAATATTACTCTCTCTGAGGTTCTTCCATTTTCCATCCCTAATCTTTTGGGAGTCAGCTTTGGAAGCATGGCTTGGTTAGGGGGGAAGGAGGGGAGGTTTGCTGTTTTGTTTTTTCGAGTGGAGGACAGAGGTTCTTAGGAGAACAAAAGCCAAGTTTCTTTTCCAGGGTTTCCGGGTCACTGGCTCTGAAATAACACGGAGCAGGTTTCTGAAGGGAGCAGATGTCCCGTGCTTGGGCTCCACTCCACACATTTATGCAGGATTCAGAAAACAGGTTTAGCCAGACCCAATTCTCTGCAGGAGGCAGGAGAGCTCCCAGCTGGTTAATAAAGCAGCGAATAATGACCCGAATAATGACCCGACTTCGGGAGCCCTTGGAGCCAGTAACCTCATTAACATTTTTAAATGGCATTAAAGACAAAAGTCTGACTAACCACGGCAGAGACAGGAGGAGTTTAACCTGGGAAAGGACATACTGGGAAAAAACATGGCTAAACTGGAAGCAACACTCAGGCAGTATTGCGTTTCGTTCGGGATCACAGGCAGCAGAGGAGAGATGTTGGTGTCTGTACACATGTTAGAGACAGAACCACTGGAACTGAGAGTGACACCTTGCCCTGGTTTCAGTTGGGATTTAGTTACTTTCCTTCCCAGGAGCTGGTACAGTGCTGTGTTTGGATTTAGGATGAGAGCAATGCTGCTGACACTGATGTTTCAGTTGTTGCCAAGGCCAGATCTGGGAGATATGACCCAAAGACTATTTCCTCTTTGCCACGTTTCACATCCCACCATCACCACCTGGCAGTTAGTTGCTCTTTAACAGAGCTCAGCACTCCCTAAACACCACCTGTGAGCACACCATACTCCAACCTGCCCAGCCTGGAAGCACATCCAACTGTCCCAAGCTATTCTGAAGGAACACAGTGCTCTGTGTGGCTGCAAGGTCACTTGGAATGCCAAAGGAAATGGTTGGCAGTGCTCAGCACATTCCACTCTTTAGTCTGCAGCTGCTGTCAGGCAAAAAAAAAGGTGTCTCCAAAGGACTTATCAGGTGGGAGAGGTGCACAGAGCTGGGTGTGACTGCACAGAAAGTGGTCACTAAGCAAAGGCAAGTGGGAGTGGGACATTGGCAACAGCAGATAAACCTTCCAAGCTTTATCTTCAGAACCTGCTGCAAGCCTGATCCTTCAGGGGCTCCTGCTCTAAGAACTGCTGCTGCCCTGAGAGTCACAGTAGGCCTCAGGCTCTGACTGTACTGGCAGGGACCACAGCTGGAATTCAGCTAGGAGGTCACATCTGTGGAAAACAGGACTGAACACCACCTGAATGAAGGCACCAGTGACGTGTTACACACTGACCAAATGCAAGAAATTTGGTCCTACCCTTCCAAGAACATTACTTTTCACCTTCCAGATCTTCAGAGGGATTCTGTGATCTGGAGAGGGAAGGGCTGTCAAAGAGAGCATCTGCTTCCACCCCAGCCCAACGAGGAGCCTTATCTCTCAGTGTCCCTAGGTGGGGCTCGCTGCTATCGCTCAGCCAAGCCCTTCAGTGCTCATCTACAAAACCTTGTCTTCGCTTCCAACCAACCTCTTCTTCAGTCCTGAAACGGTGACCACTCCGAACCCTCCTCTGCAGCCCTAGCTGCTCACATGAAATACGTTCCCCTTTCTTCCCATCTAAAGCTCAACCACCTGTCTCTAGTGTAGACTTCCTCTAGCTCAGGCATGGCTTAGAGGGCAAGGTACGATGCTTTCACACTCCTGCCACCTGGCTTTAGCCTCCTGATAAAAACACTCTTTGTCTATCACAGTCATCTAGCTTTCTCCTCGTAATCGAAGGAGAGAGAGAAGTGCCTCCTTAGAGGGTGAGCCCCCTCTTCGCTAACAACCTTAGGATGAAATAAATCCCTTTCCCTCCAAGCCTTCTGCAGTACCTCGGCCATGATTTCCTTGCAGGACTGAGACCACTGTCCACACCATCCCACAATGAAAATCAAAAAGCCAGAGCTGCTCTACAAGCACATCCTTTGAACACACAGAGCAACAGAAACCTGTCAGTTTCTTTACCTGTGCGAGGAGACATGCTGTCCAGCAGCTTCACCATGCCTTCTCCCTGCACTGCTGTCCACTTCTTGATGGGAGATCCCCCTCCAATCCTGCTGTACTGCTCCTGGATTTTCGGGGTGCGGCGTTTGGCGATGAACGGTGCCAGTTTGCTGGAGAATTCCAGAGATACAGGTATCAACAGCACAACCCAAATCACCACACCCACCACAGCTCAGAGCAACACCCAGCACTGCCTGTACACAGGAGATCCCAGCGGTCCTCACTTTTGAGCCGGAAGCGTCATTAGATCTCTGTCCAGGAAGAGACGCAGTAGGAAGTCATGGACATCGTCCAGTCGCTCTGGGCCTCCCATGTTCAGCATCAGGATTCCTGTTTTAGGTTTCCTGTGGAAGCAAGAAAGATTTCAGACCCTGGTGACCTACTGCTTTTATTTTCGTTGTGACAGAACAACCATCTTACCCCCCTGCGTCTGTCCTTTGCAAAGGCAGAGCCGATGCAGAGGCTCCTCCAGCTCATGTAAAAACTGAGCACAAACGGCCAGAGGCAAGTGTTTACAGGATCTCTGCTGTTTTAGAAAGCAAACACAGGAACAGCCTCAGCTGTAGATTCCTACCAAACCAAACAGCAGCTTCCCTGGAGAACAGGTGAGTTACCCACACAGGTCTTTGCCTTCATCACTGTGGGGCACATCTCATCTCCCGCAGCAGTGACAGCAGCAAGGAGCCAATTCCACACACAAAATCATAGCAGGGCTGGTTCCCTTCGGGCTGTTGGGTGGGTTGGCTTTTTCCACAATGGAATTTCTATCCAGGTGCAGGTCTGGCACAGTGTTGTAAGGACCGTGTCCCTCCCAGCAGAGCAGAGTGGAGCAGATGGTGGTATCAGCGTTTACAGAATAGCTGCTGACCACAACCCTCACCCAATTTCCTCATGGAATTGTTTCCCCCGCCCAAGGGAGCCCAGTGACCAGGACCTCTCCCTTTCCAAGCAGACAGAGGTTACACAGGGAGCTTTGTCCTCCTCTTGTTAAAGCCAAAGTCTTACAACAGAGCGCTGAGAGGAGCCCAGGCCTGCCCTGACGGAGCGGACCGTCTATCAGGAGGTTGCTGAACAAAACCAAGGAAGCAGCAACCAGAACCTTAAATAAT
>NW_008690045.1:0-249 GCF_000695815.1 Acanthisitta chloris | reverse complement strand
TCATTGCTCCCGCCCTGCCTCGGGCCTTTTGTGGGCCACAGCCTCACCGAGCTCCGCAGGAGCAGGGCTGTCCTTGCCCCACAGAACTGCAGACTCCAGGCAGATAAAGCAATCGCTCACGCACACGGCGCACTGCCCTGCCGGGGAAGCAGCACCCGTATCCGAGAGCGCCAGGGGCACAGGGCAGCAGCCCCACCGGCCCAGGCCGCGCACACTCACCGCTCCTGGGGCTGCACCTGGGGCTTCGCG
>NW_008690044.1:16181-28909 GCF_000695815.1 Acanthisitta chloris | reverse complement strand
CGGGGACATGGTTTAGTGGTGGACCTGGGAGTGGTGGCTTAATGTTTGGACTTGATGGTCTTAGAGGTAATTTCTAACCTCACCTGTTCTGTGATCCTATGTTCGCACAAAGGTTTCTCACTCACTTTCTCGTAGGTAAAGCCAAAAGAAATATTAAAAGGAAGGGCCCAAAGCTACATTTACCCCGCTGAAAACATGGATATGAACGTTCCCCGGAAACTAAGCGGCCAGGGAGGAGAGGAAAACAGTCGGGTACCATATTCAGCTTCTAGATAATTCAATAAGTTAGGAGTCCCAGAAACACCCTAGAGCCAAAGTTAGCCAGGTTTGGAACAATTACACATTGCAAATCAAAAATTACGAATCACAAATTTTACAAACTACAACTCAATATGGCCTAAGATTGGAGCACAGGCTACTTCAGATGGCAGTGTCGGTGCAGGCAAGGGTGGTTTTGCAGTATGCTAAGTGATACAGACACCCAAGTACAGTCAACCAAAATACCCAAAACCTATGGTATTAGTCTAAAAGCAATGTGATATTAATGAGATGGGGAGAGTTGTTTACCGATAGTCTGCCCTTTTATGTCTATAGGATTTACATTTTCAAGCCACAATGCAAACATTTATTTAAGTGAAACATTTAAATTTTTTATATTCAAGTGATGTCAGGTGCTGGGGCTTTTAAAAAGAGGGGGGAAATCCCTTCATAATCATGAAATCTGAAGAGTTTGTAATACTTTGTCTGACTTAAAAGGTCAGGACCAGGGCAATCAAGCTAGTGTGCCCTTTTACATGAGTGCAAAATTATCCATCCATGGCTCCACACATTCAAGAAAGCCTTTCAACTTGTTCGCCCATAAGCATCAAAATAGCTTCACTTCACAGTAGTGTTCAATGAAGTTTATAGCATTTTAGTATTTGTCTGTCAGCAGGCAATATTCATCCAGCAGCAGGCAAATACATTAAGAGAAGACGAAATTAGAAAGTCATGGAGAATTGAGAACTCAGCAGCTGTTTCCCATTGAATTATCTACTTAGGAGTCCCTTCTCTGCATGCTTGACATGGGAACAAAAGAGGCTGCCGTCCCTCCTCCCGGCCATGGCTGACAACCTATGACAGACTATCTGGCAAGCTGCAGATCCATTACTGGCCTACTGGGAAGGCTCAGGAGACATCTATGATGCCACTTTCAGGCAGGGCCCTACACCTGCTAAAAGGCTGGATAATTCCCATTCGGGCTCTTTGGTGAAATGCCCTCTTGGGGTTTCTGTATGTTTTATTTAGTATTTTCACGTCAAGTTGCTTCAAGTGACTGTACGAGGACATGAAGCATGTCTTTATCTCTTGAGGGACACATCTCCTGAGATTACCATTCAGGGCCCTTCAAGCTGTCCTGTCTTTCATATATAGCTCATCTCTCAGCTGGTTATGATGAGTAACTCTTTTGGCACTTTCTTCATGTGATCTGGACAACCCTGGAGTACGCATGAGTTAATTTCCTGAAGCTCTACATCCTGATTGACGCTTTGTTGCATCAACTAGATCCTCCCCTCAAGATATGAAAGCCTTGTCACATGTTGACAGACCCTATTGTTCCACAGAATAACCTGATTTTTTTTCTGAAAAAGATGCTTTGACTCGGCCAACATAATTAACATGAGCAATGACTTTTCTGGGCAAAACTCAAAGTTTTTGCAAAGTTGCAAAGTCATCCAAAATGATTTTCTGCTCTAACCTTTGAAATTGGAAGAATATACTTTTATGTGAATTGTTTTTTTGTTGTTTGCAAGAACATAAAGAAAAGTGGGCCAAGCTCTGATCATTAAGGCTGCTCAAGGATAATCGTTCACTTAAAAAGAAAAAGAGAACAACACAAAGCTTGAAAAAAATCACCATTAGAAAGCAGAGGACACTACAGAGTTCACGGAAACCATCAATTATTCAAAATCAGGACTGATTTTTCACTTTCAATCTCTAACAGACTTGCATGCAGAAAATAAAGGCACATTTTGCGTGGCATAGCTCCCTTGGCCCATTGATGGTGCTTGGCCTATGCAGCAGAAATTACATAGTTTGACTGGGAATGTAAGTAGAAGACATCTTCCCTGGTGGCCCACAGGACAACAGTGCTGGCCATGCAGACAGCCAAGAACCTGACAGTAAAATACACTGCAAAGAGCTGCTATCTGGCAAAGTTGGGCTGCTGCCATATTCACACCTGAGCAGCAGATAGAATGGCCTGTGATGTGCTGTAAAATAAGGATTCTACGACCGCAGATATATTTATACCCAGAAGAGCACAGAAAGAGGACAAGAACAAAGTAAATTAAGCATGTATCCTACACTAATAATGACCCGAGAGAGGTACACATGGTGAGGGGCTTATATGGTTATGAGTAACCGCATAATAACACAATACAACTGCATGTTAATCTTAGCCCCTTGAGCTTTTTTGGTATTACTGTTTTAAAGACTTTCAACATTGCTGCTAGGGATTCAGAAAGATAAGTCAAGTATCAAGACCTAAATTTCCAGAAATATTTCTGATTTTGATTTGCCCAGTTTTTAGATATTCCTATATGACAACCTGATAAGGTCTCAAATACTCAGTAGAAAAAAAGACAAGTCAAAAATAATGACTGGATATGTATACATCACCATCACAGATGACTTAAGTTATTTGTTCCCACAATTACCTCAGTACAAAATTATGCTGAGAAGAACTGATGTCAAAATTTAACATCCTGAAACAAACAGTCCCAGCAAACAACTCCACTTAAAACTCGTTCTACCCAATTCAAGACCAGCTGATATAATAAACAAAAAGCAAATATTCCCAATCTGCCTAATTTCTAATACCAAACAGAAAGGACTGAAGTTCCCATTCAGCCTGCACTCTGTACCATTCTCCTCCAACAATTCACCCCAGAGACATCTTGCCTCCTTTCCACCTTTCTTTTGTCTATGTGTTCATGTTCAGATGAAATGTCAGTCTCCTATTTTAAACCACAGTTTATGCAAAAGGAGTCTTTCAGTTCACTACACAGCACTTGAAAAGGCAGACTCTAGGAAGATTCCAGGTTCTTGTCCTAGATGCCCCCCCACTTGCCCCCTCCCCCCCTCCCCATTTAATCAAGTCTGTAAAAAGAAAGTTCACAATGTGATAACTATGTTCATTTTGGTCACACCCCACCCAACCATATGCTGTTGTTTTTTAGCACACATGGAATTTTTGCACGCTAGCAATATGTTGGAGCTTTTTGGGCTTTAAGTGCTGAAATTAAATTACTGCTGGTGTGAAAACTGAAACCACCTCCAGCAACATGAAAGAATTTATGAAGTTGTTGCAGATTCCACAATATTTCGGGTGTGGAATAGAGGAGATGCACCTCTTCTTTCCTGCTTAAATCAGCTTACAACACAGAGATACTTCAGCTAACTCACTTAGGACACATCTATACTGCACAATGCAGTGCAGCATGAGCACGGTGCTGCTTTGGGAATAATTAGTCCTGTTGAAGGCAAGCAAAGACAAAGACAAGGCAGTAACATAGCAACATTTAGCTCAAGATTGCTTGAATAAAACATACAAGCAGGAAACATGGACAGCTACAAGTTGTTTATTCAAATCTCCTGAAATCTCTGTTTTGTGTAGATAAGGTAATGCATAATAAAAGCATCAGAAGAAAATACAGGGGTTGCAGTAAATCAGCCAGAATTTTAAAACATCCTTATACAACCCGAAGCAGGAGGAAGTGGAACTAGTGCTGCAGTTCACTCCGTCTTCAGACACCAAGTTTTCACTATCAAAAGACATTAATAAGTCATTGCTTATTGCAAATTGACTGCCATGATTAGCTTCAAGATATTAATTTATCATCAAACTTAGAATCTATAAAACTACATTTAAGTATTTTTAAATGTATTTTGCATATTTTGACAACAGAAAAAAAACCCTGAATTATGGAACAGCTTCTACCAGGTATCTACATATACAGCTGATTGTTCCATCTAAAATTTTTAAACAGCAATTGTACCATATTCAGATAACTTAGTATTTATAGCTCCAATTACACATATCCAAGAATCTTATAAACCTTACTGTACTTATCCACATGCTATCATGAAGACGCATTTAACAACTACCCTAGGTCTGAAAAAAAAAGAGCTTCCAGTTACCCAAGATGCCTAAGTATGGACCAGCCTTCCCTCTAGGTAAGGCACATTTTAATAGGAGGCTGACACAGAGCTCAGTTTTAACATGTAGCAAAAAAGATTTCATCTCACAAGGCTGCAGTTTCTCTCTTTTGAGTCCATCTGTCTTGAGTTGCACAAGAGCATCTCTCTTCTTCTGCCACCTTAACTCCTCCCTTTCATCCTCCTCCACCTTTGATTCCCACCACCACCAAAAACAGCATCTTGATATTGACACCGAAAGAGGCTTGAAACATTCCCCCAGCCTCTCCCAGCCAAAAACAAGCTAACCTACTTATTAAATAATCCTGCTGGACAAAAGAAGACATGTTTCATTACCCCCCTCTCACAATCGTCTCTGAATGATGCCCTGCTCTATGAAATATGAATTTCTATCTCAGTCAATGAAATATGGATTTCCACCTCTTCCTCACTTCTCTCTCTTATCCTACTGGATGCACAAGACCTAACTTCTCTTGCTTCAGTCTCTTCACCATGTGAGATCCACAGCAAGCTAAGGTCCTGCTTAATTTCTAATTTTCTTGATTGTGATGGTCCCTCTCTTCCCTTCACGTAGTCTGTTTCTCCTACAACATTTTAGCTTCATACACCTAAAGGTTTCTGATCTTTATTATATATAGCAATATGCTTGAGCCAGCCAAAATGCAGGGTCCTGCTATACTGTCTTTCCAACATCCAGAGACAGCCTTTCTGACATCAGACATCACAGAACTGATTCACAGGCATTATGAACAAGGTTTCCACTCTGCTCACAAATCCAATCGAGCTCCCCTAAAAACAGATTGCAAGGAGTCAGAATTAGTGTTGTTACAAATTACCATCAGTATATAGCTGTTTATCAAAAAAAATTGTCTTCTTGCTTGGTTGTTTTTTTCTGCCTTAATGATACACCATAATGTAAAATAGAATATTTTGAAAGTCACAAACGGGAATTGTCTTGAAATCATCCAAACAACAACAACAGAAAGTTAAAAAAACCCTGAAAGCTCATATGTAGAACCAAGGTGCCTGTCTAAACAGGGTTCAGCAACCATCAGCACAAACCTAAGTCTTTGGCACTGCTGGCATTGTACCATTTAAAGAATCACCAACAAAGGAAAATGTTTCATGGGAACTTCCAATAAGAATTCCCAACTGAATCTCATTTTCACCACATTTGGATCTCTTTTGTCTTTCTTTCTATAATGATCAAGCACTGAAGTATTCCTTGACTGAACACTCTCAAAAAGGTTTATTTTAAATTGGGAATACTTGCACTTCAATGACAGTGGAATTAAGAATTATTTCTAGTCACATTTTCAGATGTCATACTGAGTCAAAAAATACATAATCATTTGCAGTTTGTAGACAAACCATGAGCTGGGAAAAAAAAAAGACAAAAAATGTGTATCTTTTGGGACATATTCACTGAAAATGCTTAGGGCAGGTAAGGGGAAGTATCATTTTCACGAGCTCTGAAAAATGCAATATGCTCCAGGTAAAACTTCCATCACCCTCCGTGGAGTGTGATTTCTTTTTTAAGAAGGCAAATAAACACTCCCCCAAAACAAACCTTAAATCAAAGCTTCTTCCCAAAAGTCTAGATATGCCCTGTATAAGCTTTAACCACATACAGCCATGTATTTTTTAGCCCAAAGGCTCTCACCAGCCCCTGCTAGTATTCCCCCAGCATCATGAACCAGCAGGCATCAGTATGCGGCTCTGGGCAGGTTGGTAACGCCTGCTTAGGAAGGTCAGGCATCCTGTTCCGCTTCCAGGAAAACCCAAGCATGGATCTGAAGTGTTTTGCAGACCCTATTATTGGATTCTAAATATAAATGCTTATTATGATTTGTAGTTTCAAACAAGCAGCATTCTGCACTGGTGTGTTACAGAGCCAAAGGAAGGCCCACTGACGACATGGCGTGGTATCTTTCCTTCATTTGAATGCTCAGAACTACCTTTGGACAATTAGACATAAGACTATATTTCCTAAATTTGCATAAAATGAGAATCACACAGATGGACAACACATGCTTCCCATAAGTCCAGTGTGAAAATTACTCTATCACTTGTCGTTGTACCCAATCTTTCCACATTTCTGGCAATTCACATCTTAAACAAACAAGAATTGTGACAAGCAAAACAGATGGTCTCTCCTCCTCCTTCCTAAAAAGTTCCAAAGGCATATTTCCCAAAATTCTTGCTTTATAATGGTGCTGTTCTACTTGTCACAGCAGTTTTGAAAGAAGTTTCAGTAATACACAAATAGCAGGCCTAAGCCTCTTTTACACCAAGGTCCTCGAAATTTGCCTGGGAGTGCAAATGATCCACACAGGGAATGAGCTAAAGCCCCCAGATCTTCTAGTGAATTTAAAGACATGTCAGTCAAGCTGTTTAAAACAGGCTTGCTATTCAAAGGCTAAAAGGCAGATTCTGTTTCCTTCTCCATTTACAAACTAGACTATTAATTGGTGTTTGGCATCAGGTCATCTTTCAGAATGTGGGAGCTTTATCAAACCTACATATTTGCTAAGGAAAAACTGTTCTGCAACAAAGGGTGCTCCTAATCAATGGCACATGAGCCTCTTCATTGTGAACATTCACAATGGATATACAGCCAAGAATGCCTGTGCTTCCCATTGTGGCCTCACAGCATAGCAACCTTCTCATTTCTCTTTTGCCTCCACCTCTTCTGGTCTTCTGCTCAAACATGCCAAGTATAGCTACAGGTATCCATCTCCTACACAGCAAGAGTAGCGCAATATTTAGAGGGATGAGACAGGCTATTGTACCTTGCAAGTGTTACAGAGACATGGGCCACTACCTGGCAGTGACTTATGAACAAGCTGATGATGGGCAAAAATGCTGTGCGAAGAAATCTTTGACGAATCCATATGACCAAGAGCATAACCTGCTTCTGTGTCTAAGCAACACAGCCTAGAAAAGCAACCCCTTACTTCACAAGAAACAAGTATTAATAAGCAGTACAGCCATGTGCCAGTAACCTTCTTAGCCTTTGCAACACCAGTTCATAAGCTTCCCTTGGTCTATACAACTATGTGTATACATTTGGCAGGCATACAAATAAACTGGACTTACAAGATAAACTGCATCCATATCTTGTCCTTGCTGCACAGGAACAAGCAGTTCTTGGTTAAGGTATTGCTGAAGGAATAGCAAGTGTGCATACCACCAGAAAATCAGACACAAGCCTGACTGTTCACTTGCTGCATGTTCTCCCACCATCAGTATGATCTCCACCATACCATAAAAATGGTGAGGCATCATTACCACTGTCTTAAAAAAAAGTGACTGTTGTCAACTGCATTTTGAAAGAAGTCTGATAATGTCAGAGCATACCAGGTGGTATCTGAAAACACCCTCAGGCAAATTAGAGGAGGAAACTCTATTCACTGAAGACCATAAGGCAATGGAGAGGCCTCAGCCTCTTACCACACACGGAGAGGAAGTTCCAGGACCCAGTAGCCAGCAGGTTGGCATATTTTTTTCCAGGCTCAATGTCAGGCTCATGTGTCTCAGTGCTGTGTTATGTGTCCCACTTTGTCTCTAGGCCTTGTTTACCTGTCCGGTAGGCAAAGACACTGCTACATATTCCATATTACCCTGCAAGCTTGCCCTCCTCCTATGTCAGATTCAAAAGTGTGCTTTTCTCAGTTACAATTTCATGCATAAATTGAGATGCTTCTAAGTATGAACAGCAAACAGTTGAAACTCATGCTTAATGGAAGAGAGTGCTGGTGAAAGTTTTCTGGTATCTGTAGGTCATCTAAATCATTGACATCAGCTTCATAATTAACTGACTAGATGGCACCTAAGGATGATTTGCTGATTGAAAAGAGAGAATACAGAGACTCTTACTAATGATCAAGATCTGCCACTCTCTCACACTGAATATCATTTCACTGCCTAAACTATCTCTTCAGTTTTAGCTGACCAAGTCAAGACATCTTTAAATTAGGCTGAGCAGTAATTTATGCCAAAAATGCTCCCACTGGTACTACTGAACAGTTTCTGGAATAAATTACTATTCATGTTTATCCCTGCTATTGTTCCCTTTCCCTAAACAACAGTAGTAGGGGTAATTGCATATCAAAATGTACAGCAAAGACAAGAAGTCTTTTCTAAGGTGTTTATAAACTTCTGTACATGTAACCACAAGTTTCCCCATTCCATCCACCCTGGCAATATGTTCGGATCCCAGTTTAAACCAATCAGAAGCAAAATGTTCATTCAGTTTCTATACACCCAGCTCATAGGAGTCTCCACTTTACACATAAAAACTGCATCCACACAGCAGGGTCAGAACAGACTTTGCTTCAGCTGCACTTAAACTAGATGGGGCATCTTTGTAGCATTTATACCTAGAGAACAGATATCTTCTAAGAAAGGTAATTAATCTCAATATGAACAATACTTTTTATCTGATGAGAAACCTCTCTGAGTTTCAAAGCCAAAACACAGAACTCATTTTGCATGCCACAAATGGACCTGGACTGCAAAGAGAGGGAACAAGAAAAGACCTGTTAGTAAACAGTATACAAAATTTATAGGCTGAGCATCTCCTTCCAGGAAGTGTTGGCGAATACATTCAGTGCAGGTAGCTTGGTGTGCAGCTGCAGTGCTAGCCGCAGGTTGAGCTCTGGGGGACAGGAGACCAAGCATGAGGCCGTGAACCACCAACCCTGCGGCACACCCGGGTGACTGGATGCTCAGGAGCTGATGACCTGTAGGTTTTCCTACCCTTAGATTGTGAGGGTATAAAAGGTCAGGGTTTCCTTTGTACGAGGTCCCTCCTCGGAGGCACCCAGCTTGAGCTGTTATTTTGTTATTCCTCCGTGATCAAATTATTTTAAGGATCTGGACATCTGAGACTCTGCTAGGAGAAACCCAGGGTTGAGCTGGTAAGGAAAGCTGGTGTGACTATGAGTGTGGGATATGCAGCTGCAAAAGGGCCTCAGTCCTAGTTTAGGTGGTGTGAGTGTGACTGCCAGAGTGGCTCCTGGATGGTTGGACTGGGAAGTTTCCTTAACAGAACACGTGTCCCTCTGCTATCATCAGCACAAGCAGAAGTGTTATTACTCCACAGAACTGAAAGGCAGCTATGCACAACCCTTGCCTTTCAACAAACAAATACTTTATAGTAGGAGATTGAAAGTGAAAAGCAAAGAGATTCCTGGGAACACCTGTGTCATTTCCCACGTTACCCTCTGCTGACCAAAACTGCTGATCCAAGAGCATCCCCCCTAACTTTAAAAGGTCCACATCCTTTGTGATAAGCGTCCAGGAATCTGCCTGGCTTGAGGGACCTGAGGGCATTGCACAGAGAAGGAGCAGCATAGGCCAAGTTCTTTAATTGCCAAAGTCTGGCAAATTTTTGGCGTGCAGCCACCCCCAGCAGCCATTCAAAAATGCCAGGTGGCTCCATCTTGCCAGCGAGACAATTTGGCAGAGATTTTGAAATGAAGCAATTCGAAGTGAAAATCATTTGCCCTTTCCAAACAGAACTGTCTCAAACACTTGATTAGATTTCAATTCAAAATAGATGTTTTTCTGTTCAAATTAACTGACTGCAATATAAGCCCTTTTTATCCTAGCCTGTCTGGCTGATTGTGCCTCATAACAAACAGTGCTATTTCTGCTTGTTACCTTTGCTGAGGCATGGGATCTATTATAGAAACTGGCAGGATATATTGTAAATAAGAATTATATTTTTGTACTCTCAGTAAGTAGGAATTTCATATTGATAGAAATCCTTGTGAGCTGCAATGCACATCTGCCTGCAGCTTCTTGCCACATAGTATCTCACCAACAGCAGCAAGACTTACCAGGAGAAATAAACTAATCCTGGCTGCTAAATGTGAGCAGAGGTAGTTGAGAGGCTGTTAACACAATTATTTTTTTTAGTTTATAAAATATTGAATAGTCAAAACTGAACCTGAGCTACTTTTATAAATTTTCTGATCTCAGAAAGAATTCCAATTTTGAAACTGCTCTAAGACCATATTTTTATGGGGTTTAGAATCAAGTAATTTTATTCCCAAGCTGAAAGGAAATTTTGTATTGAATTTGATTTTTTTTACACCACAAAGAATTTAAGAGTTTAAAACCCCAACATCCAAGTACATTTTAATCGACCTGATGCTAACTACTTTTGTTTTTCTGGAGAAGCTTTTTGCAGTGCATAGTACCTAAGCATCAGAGATTTGCATGGCTTTTACCAAGCTACAAGGCAAAATGTATAATTGGCTCAACATGGTCATAGTTTTTACAATTACTGTAACACTGAAAAAACATCTTCATAGGTACTGAAAGGCCAGTAGGGAGCTCTCTAGACTTGTCCTCTTGCATAACAGTTTGTAAAGTTTTTTTCCTAGTGATTCCTCCACCAAACTCATCCATGCTTTAGATTTAGCAATTTTCATCCATTTTTTTGACTTGCGCTTTTCAAGGAGAGGTGTTAACTTCTGTCAAGCCTTCAGGCAATAAAGCTGCCTTTTTAAGCTCTCCTTTGAGATCTCTTAGAAATAGTCCATAGAGACCAACAGTCTCCTGCCTAAATTGGTTAGAGCTTATTGTGTTCACTGCTTCAGTTATTTGTCTTCCTGTCTCCCAAGAGTATCTCTGCTCGCACAGACCCAGGCAACCCTGCAGAGAGCAGAACTTCTAGCCAGATGTGATATTTAAGGGATGGAGCAGTAAGGGAAGGAAATTCTCTCCACCACCTGTTTAAGTGTGCCCCTCTCTGGCCAGGGGCCTGAATTGCCATTTCCAGACCACCAAAATCTTGAGATAAAGCTCAGTGGAGTCCAACAGGTTCAGACGTGAAACAAAAGCCACCTACATCTGTATAATACTGAGCCCTGCTTTGTCTAACCAGGAGGAAAATGCAAGTTTTCTATTATTACCTCTATAGCCCATTGCTGAAAATAGACCAGATCCTGGGACATCAAGCATTGTAATTCATTTTCAGATATTAAAAGTTTATGTAATCTGCTTCTACCCTTGGACTACTGGTCTTCTTCTCATTGTACCTGTTGCAACCAGAGACATGTGAACTTCAGCACCACCCAAGTCATGAGATGTGCTAGCAGGCAATGCTTTCACCATTAAGGCCCTGAACCTATCCAGTTAAATTTTCGGTTAATTATTTTATCCATTTTAATGTCTACATTTTACCTCAGCTCCCCACTTTGTCTTGAAGAGAAAAAAGCTAGATATTGCTGTGCAACAGAGGGTCAGTGTCCTTGGGAGGACTGCACAGGATATTTTGAACCCTGCAGAATCACAGAATCATCAAAGTTGGAAAAGGCCACTGTTCTGGAAAAGGCCATCAAGTACAACCTGTGACCTAAGATCACCATGTTAACTAGACCATGGCACGAAGTGCCATGTCCAGTCTTTCCTTAAACACCTCTAGGGACCGACTCCACCGCCTCCCTGGGCAGTCCATTCCAATGTCTACCTTGCACTACATAGCAATCTTTTACAAAGAGTGCCAAGACAAAATGTAAACTGTGTTATAGAGCCAGAGCCACAAAATCATCTGAATGAAGTAAGCACATTGAGCCTCCAGGTGAGCAGCAGACTATACAGAAAACTCTTTTCACCAGTGAGACAAGCCTGTATTCAAGTAGCATTTCTCTCTGTCCTCTCCTACTACCTTGAAGCCTTGCAATCCATGAACTCACTAGGTTGATTTTAAGTTTTACTTTTTATTACAATGTTCCCAGACCATCTCAGACCACTCCTTCTTGAGTGGAAACTCTTGGGTTGTTATTAGATCCTCATAATGGCATATTTCTCGTACTTCCTGGAAGCAATATTTGTCCTTGGACAATTTTATAAGTGATCTGATTACAAAGGACTAAAATGTGATGAAAGTGCTGCATAAACCAGGTTAAAATTGAAAGCTGCATTTCTTCAAGTAACTTAATCTAGTATTTGAGAGATGGGGGAAAGAAGAAAGGATGAGAGATCCCTACCAAGGAAAGTATTGTACATACTGTGAAACAGCCACAGCATCATATCTCAGGCCCATTTGGTGTGCAGAATAGCTGATGTGTAAATTCTTATTTAACCTTTCTGTGTACTTCCTTTCAAGGGATGGCTCAGGCGTTATTTGCAGTGCCATAGACCAATGTTTTATTAAGTAAGAAGTTATTCATTACCTCTGGGAATTTTCTGTGATGATGTCATTTCACAGAGACAGATCCACAGCCATTATAAGTTTATCTCTCTGGTATGCCTGAGAGAAAAGAGCAAGGATGTTCTGCAGAAGGGAAGGAAGCTGAGGCACAGGGATATTTTGGCTGGTTTTCCAAAGTGTTTAAAATTTTAAAACATCATGTGGCAGAGAAACCTAGAAAAAATTCCTATGTATAACTCCAGCAGCATAACATCTCAGCTCTGTAGCAGAAATAGAGATTCCACCTAGTTCTCCAAGTGACATTTCAGAGGTGATCTTACAAACAAACCGTAGTTGCCCTTACTAGAGACTTCACATCCAT
>NW_008690044.1:15834-16154 GCF_000695815.1 Acanthisitta chloris | reverse complement strand
CCCTACAGTAAGCTTAATTGCACAGAATTGTGAGGGGGGGGTATGCATGAGTTGAAATAAAGCCAAGGGTTTCACATCCACTGTAGACACAGTTAATAATCATGTCCTCTACCCCTGCACCCCCTATATCTGCCCTGTGCCACCTGAGCTTCTCCCTCTGCTCCCAGCCACAGTCATCGTCATCTCTTTGCTGCAGGCTAGCTCAGATTTGCAGTCCCTACCAATTCGGCGAAGAAGGTTTTTTCTGCTTTTCTGCCATTTGTTCTGCAATCCAGTGTGACAGATCCTTCTGTTTATCATGAAATCACATTGAGGGGAAG
>NW_008690044.1:0-15786 GCF_000695815.1 Acanthisitta chloris | reverse complement strand
TAGCTGGAAGTCAGAGACTTAGCGTGAAAACATTTGAGAATCTGAAGTAGAAAGTATTGTTAGCAGCTCTGTCTTTAATGGGTACTGAGGTCATTGCCATAACTGTGTCCTTTCATTTTAACACAAAGATGACAATTGTCTCACTGTTACTAATCTCTCACCTCAGCTATATCTCATGTCAATAGGTTCCTCAAGGTAGCAACAATAGGGCCATAAGGTCTGGCCTATGCATCAATGTTTCATCTGTATATTTGCAACAGTTAAAAACTCAGAGGAAAAGCAAACCAAATATGCTAGCAAAGAAATTACTGCTTGTTTAAATTGTGCCTCCACCAAGAAGGTTCAAAAAGCCCCCTTGGTACGTAATACAGACAGGCGCCAAACAGCAGGAGTTTTCTTCATCTCACAGTCCTAGATAATAAACGCCAGAATAACCCTGAGAAGAAGTTTATGGATATGCCTATCCTCTGCTTTTGAGGAAGAACAAACAGCATACAACAGCTACATCAGGAACAGGATTTTAACTGTCCATGTAACTTCTTATAGGTAAAATACAACTTTCTTCTATGCTGTGCCACCAGTAAAGCACATAGCAAGGTACTCATCTTGTTGTAGTATGTGCTGTAAAGCTTTCGTTTTAGCAAGCTCAGATTTCTTCTCTTTCAGTCTTAGTGATGGAATTCAATCTATTAAACAACTGGGATTTTTTTTACTGGTTAGAGCAGGGCTAGGAATATCTGTCATAACTTTTTCTTTTTAACACTGTGCTTCAGAGGGAAAGGGACCGAACAAAAAGGCAAAACAATGTCAAAAGATTATTCAGTGTCTGACACTCAGTGGTCAAAATCTAGTACTGCAGCTACAGAAATTAGAACTGCCTCAAAAGTGACCCAGCTCGAAAGTGACCCCATTCAATGCACCAATAGATATATTAAAGGATACATCATCTCCCATTTTTCTATTTTATTAGCATATGCTTTCAAGCTATGGGATCAACACAGTGAGAATTAAAACCAAGGTTTAAAATGCAGATAATTGAATCTGAATAGAGGGCACAAAATCCAAACACTCTAATTTAATTTAGTTATTCCAGAATTAATGAAATTGTTTCCATTTGATCATTAACTACTGAGAACAGATTTATTTTGGTTTCCACATTTTTTGTACTTAAAAATTCCAATCACAATACTAGTATATTTTAATCAAACTCAGTGGTAGTTTAAGCCTATAATTTTGGGAAATCTTAGAAAAAAATACTAAAATAAAAAAATTAATCTCTCAAAAATTATCTGAATACAATCACTGAAGTAATCTTAATTCAAAATAAGATATTAAATCAAAACAAATAGATACCAGTAAGAATTACTAATAAACTTCACAAAGATATTTGACTTGCTGCAAAAGAAATCAGAATGCCACAGTACATTACCACAAGGTAGGCAGTGAAATCTCTTAGAGCATAACATAATGAAAAAGAATATTGCAAAATAGAATACAAATAGAGGTGTCCCAAAAGCTCTTTCATTGCATGTTATCACAGAAGTATAGGTCTTGTTTTGCATCTACAGACTTAAATCCAAGCCAGACTGGTGCTGAACCCAGAGGTGGAAGGGTTGTGAACATCATCTCCTGATAATATTTGCTGCAGTGCCACACTATCTAGAAAAAGTGGTGTGACCAAACCACTCTGGCCTAGGGAGTAACCTTGGCTGATGGTGGTGGACACCAAAATGCAGATTTAATCCTGCAGGTTCAAGGATTGTTATGAATTACACCAAGAAAACAGCAGCAAAACCCAAGAGATAGTCCATACTTTGTAGAATTACATTCCATATAGGGGATAGAAGTTATCCAAGAAAAAAATATTGAAAAGAATTTGCAACTGAATGAAGGAGATTTAGATAAATTCTTATAAAATCCCTTTGCTTTGGTCAGAAGTGTGTGATGTTTTCCAGGAGAGACATTCCAGCAAAGACATAAGAGATGTCAAACAGGAACTCAGAAATAAATTTTGTCCTTCACTCTTTAAGTTTCTGGACCAGAATATTCTAGATTACCATCAGAACACTGACGACTTGGTTTTGAATCCCAGCCAGGTATGCCAGAAATAATTCTGGCATAGGGAACGTGAGCTGGGTTTAGACCGTCGTGAGACGGTCTAATGTATCTTTTCAAAATATACATTTCTTAGCACAATAGGAAATTTTCTATCTCAGAAATCAAGCTGGGCATGCATGGCATGTTTTGCAAAAACAAATATACTATCTTGAAACCAAACTATTTTGCAGACATGTTGTGATCTGAAAAAGAGAGACTGTGCAACCTGGCTGTTAGAGAGATAGAATGGTCCTTCTTTCAAACAAGAAGAATCCTCACATTGACAGGCTCTGGTCCTCCCGAGAGACATCAATCATCCCAACATCTGTTGCAAGGGCAACAGAGCTGTGCACAAGCAATCCAGGAAGCTTCTGAAAGGTATTGATGATAACTTCCTAAAACAAGTGATCATAGAGCCCACAAGGGGAAGTGATCTGCTGCACCTCATACTTTCAAACAAGAGAGAGCTTGCTGGGGATGTGAAGGTTGGGAGCACCCTTGTCTGCAGTGATCACAGGATGGTGGAGTTCAGGATCCTGAGAGGAGGGAGCAAAACAAATAGTAGAATCACCAGCCCTGGACCTCAGCAGAGCAGGATTAGACCTTTTCAAAGAATCACTTGGAAGAATCCCATGGGATAAATCTCTGGAGAGAAGAGTGGTGCAGGAGTACTTGTTGATTTTAGGGGACCATCAACCTGCAAGATTGGGAATTATTTATTCCCATCTTCAAGAGGTCAGTCAAAGGTGGCAGAAGGCCTGCAAGGATAAACAAGAAGTTCCTATTGAAGTCAGGCTCAAAATGGAGGCACACAATGTGGAAGTAGGGTCAGGTTATGCAAGAGGAGTATAGAGACACTGTCTGAGCAAGTGATGGGGTTAGGAAAGTCAGAAGTCCACTGGAGTTGAATCTGGCAAGGGATGTAAATGGCAACACGACATATGTCTGCAAGTATAGAAACAGCAAAAGGAAGACGGGAAAACGAGGGCCTGCTGCTGAATGGAGCAGGGGACTTGGTGGCAAAGAACAAGGAAAAGGCCAAGGCACTGATTGCTTCTTTGCTTCAGCCTTTACCAGTAAGACTGGCCTAGAGGAACGCCAGGCCCCTGAGTGAAGGTCTGGAGTAAGGCAGACTTACTCTCAGTGATAAAGGGTCAGGGTAGGGAATATTTAAGCGCACTGGAACTTACATAATGGCTGCATGGGACCTGGCAGGATGCACCCACAAGTGCTGAGGGAGATGGCTGATGTCATTGCAAGGCTACTCTCAACTATCTTTGAAAGGTCAAGGTATTTGTGGACATTCCTGAGGACTGGATGTGGCTCCTGTCTTCTAGAAGGGCAAGAAGGAGGATCTAGGGAGCTGCAGGCCAGTCAGCCTCACCTCAGTACTAGGAAGTTGATAGCACAACTAAACCTGGAAGTCATTTCCATACAGAAGGACAAGAAAGTGATTTGGAGTAGTCAGCATGGATTTATGAAGGGGGAATCATGCTTGACCAACCTGATAGATTTCCACAATTAGATATGACTGGCTCAGTGGATGAGGGGAGAGCAGTGGACAGTGTTTATCTTGTCTTGAGTAAGGCTTTTGATACAGTGTCTCCCACAACACCCTTATTGACAAACCAGTAAAGTACAAACCGGATAAGTGGACAGTGAAGTGGATTGAGAACTGGATGAACTGCCAGTCTCAAAGGGTTGTGATCTGCAGCACAAAGTCCAGCTGGAGTCCAGCCACAAGTGGTGTACGCCAGGAGTTAATGCTGGGTCCAGTCCTGTGACATCTTCATTAATGACCAGGACCACAAGACAAACTGCACCTTCAGCAAACTTGCAGATGTTACAAAACTGGGAGGAATGGCTCTGCATTAGGGAGAACAGTGCTAGCAGGAAGATACTCTTCCCCTCTAGTCAGCCCTGGTGAGACATGTCTCGAGTGCTGGGACTAGGTTTGGGCTGCCCTGGACAAGAGTCTGGGGAAGAACCATAAAGATGATTCAAGGACCAGAATATCTGATGTATGGAGAAAGAGCTGAGCCTGTTCAGCCCGGAGAAGAGAAGGCTTGGGAGTATCTTATCAATGTGTATAAATACCCGATGGAAGGGAATGACAGAACAAGAGGCTATAGGCACAAACTGAAATGTAAGAAATTCCTCTAAAACAGAAGTTGAAGTTTTATTTTTTATGATGGGGATGGTCAAACACTGCCACAGGTTGCCCAGAGAAACTATGGGCTCTTCATCCTTAGAGGTATTCAAAATCCAACTGAATACTTCTTGAGCAACCTATTCTGGGTGACCCTGCTTGGTTAGGCAGTTGGGCGAGATTATCTCCAGAGGTCCCTTCCAACCTCAGCCACTCTGTGATTGTGTGAAATGTGTGGCTTTGACTTCAGTCTGGCAATGGACTTTCACACAATCCTGTTGCTTCTGCAGTGCTTGAGAGGCATTTAGTCAAGTCCAGAACAAACAGAAGTTACAAGAGGTGCTGGTAAAAAAAAATTCTCTTCTTAGCCCAGGAACTTTAAATATACCACACAACATACCAACACCAAAAAAGAAATTCTTTAGAAGCTTTGAGTATTTTCAGCATCCTGAGGAGTAGATTGGGTGCACTAAGATTAAGCTTTCTGTGGAATAGACTATAAAGTGTATCATTTCATTGTATCTTAGAAAGTGTCTGTGTAACAAGTTCAGGAGACACTGTCCCCAACTCAACCACACAAGGTGAATCAAGCCATGTACAAATAACTATAAACCTAATATTTTGTCTCAAAAAATGGAATGTTAGAAATAATAACTCAATACCACTCAAAGGATGAGTGAGGAAATTTCCTGACTGCCAGTATGTTTATTCTTACCCCTCATTAGGGATGAGCCCTTGAGTAGCAAAAAGATTCCTCATTAATATGCAAACAAAATATCTCTGTTGTTTTAGCTTTTCTCTTATACCTACAGCATGAAGGGGGGCTGTTTGAAGGTAAAAATTTCTGATTTGATGAATGACTTGCAAGTGTGGTAAGTGCTGTGTACCTTCAAGATCTGACTGTTAAAACTGTTGTACTGTTCTACAATGTGCTGTATGTAAGGAACAGATTGCAAAAACATTTACAATTAAAGTTTTACAAATACTTCAGAGAATTTCGAAAGGTCTTCTAAAGACTATTTGTCATACGTTTTGTATGTAAAGTCATGTCCTTACCTTTAGAAATCTATCTATACAAGTAGAGTAATACCTTCTTTTTGCAAAGGACTTAAAATCTATTCCTTAAAAACAACAATAAGAACAAGTGAAATAAAAAACCATAACTTGTAGTGCCATTAGGTAGGATTGGTTAAACTTAAGTCAGGATTCAATGCCTGGGTACTTTTGAAGAGCAAAAAGACAAAGAATGTGCAAGCAAACTATCAAAACAATTCAGCTATCAGCCAGGACAGGACAGAATAATTTTTTTCAAAGTTTTTTTTCCACAACTTTTACCTCAGATGTCCCTGAGGGTAAAAACCTGATATTAGACATCCTGTGGTAACACTAATGTCTTTTTGCCCATGATAGAGCATCATGCAGTCTGTTGGGTCAGACCTAAGGACTAATACAGGCTTCTAACTCTTAGTCCTGGGGAGTGTAATTCTGGAGATAAAATTTAATATTTTGAGGAAAGAAACAAAATCTGTAACTACTTGAATAGATGTCTTTCTGTCCTTTTATGAAGGCAGTTGGATTATTGGCTAGGGAAAAGTGAGATGATGAAAGAGAAAGCTGCTTTGTGGTGCATCCTGTTCCCACATGCATATTTGCTAAAAATCAGGCATACAAACCTATCTTAACACATACATACATATGTATTATAGTCCATGTATCCAACATTACGAAAGAAGTCTTCCTCTGCATTAGGAGTGAAAATGCACTTTACAAATCAGGCTACAGCCTTTCCAGCAACTGTTTGAAAATAATATGACTGAAGCTACATCTAGACCTCTAGTTACCAGCTTCTGTGTCAAGAAAATCAAGGCTGCTAAAGTCTGCTGTGGTATCATGGGAATATGTTTGGAGGATGCTGTTTCACCAGTAGCTTTTCATCTTGAACTGACATTTCTCACTATTCATATCCATCAATGTCAAAAACTATATCAGGTTTTACGGCAAACTTTCTACATTTGCCTTAAAGGGTGTCAGTCAGCCTATGCTCTGCGCAGTTAGATGGGCTCAGTGGGCAGCAGGACTCCCAGCTGCGCTGAAATGCAATCTGCACCAACACTCGTGTGAGACACATAACCATCCTGACAGCAGCTATGCTCAGAGGAGGGTAAGCTTTTCCCCACACAGCTGATGTTTTCCCTCTCTGTAACTGCAATAGCTTTTCACTGGAAGTAGGAGTTAGTGTTACTATGGTACAGTGTTTTTACTTGCGTTTGTTGAAAGGTGTTTAATAGTAAGCACAGGGTTGAGTGAATGTGTCATCTGCCAGGCTCTGTACACATTGAATAGGAGAGAGGGAAGCTGAGCATTCAAGATGTTTTCAAAGCATGTCCCCTGATGTTTATAGAAAGGGAAGGGACATCTGATTGGCTGCATCACCTCATCTCATCTCAACACCTTGTTTTGAACTTGGTCCTTTGGAAAATAGATTCTGAAGACAGGAGATGTAATGGTAAAATTAAGATCTCAAACAGTTTTCAGATCAGGTCCTGCAAATAAGAGTTTCCTTATTTTAAACTCTAAAAGGGATACTAATTTTAAACAGCTCATGACAGAAAGGATCGCAGGACATCGCTAGACTGTGTTCTAATGTTTTTGTAAGTATCCATCTTTTTCATCTCTACTCGGACAATTACAGATTCTTCTCTTTTTTATTAGTATCTTTTCTAAGGATATCATTGGACACTGCAATCTGATAATGAAAACACTGTACAGGTCCCAAAATAGAAAGGTGTTTTGAGCTTGCATCTTTCAGTGAAAATAATTAAGATTATGACCATTCCAAGATTTCTAAATGAAACTTTAGTATTGATGGCACTAAACCTCAAAACTCTGAAACACTACACACAAAATTCAAGTCGATTTCCATTTGAGAACAGCAACAACTAACTGCAAACTGAGTCCTTTATAACAAGATTCAGTTCCATCTCAAAAGACTCACGTTTGACCACTTGAGGATGCTGAGGATCTGAGGATAATGAGATCTCTAACCAGAGATAGTCTTTAAACAAGTGTTCTAGACAGACCCCTGGTTTTCATCTTCATGCATGAAATTTCCAGTGAGTTCTGTAGCCTTCCACTCACCACAAACACCCAAGGCTGTAAGATAACCATCAGACCTCTCCCTGATACAGAGAACACAGTATATAAGGCCTCTACCATGGCTAATCAAAGGAGAAGAAATAAACAGCTTTCATCCTATAATTAGAAGTAGACTAGCTATGAAGAAATTAGCAAAAGGGAGCAATTAATGCAATGAACGAGCAAGATTAGTCTGCTTAGAAGTTATCCATCTAGCCATCATAGAACAGGAAATTAATTTTCTACATTTTTTCATAGCAAAATATTATCTGAGGGGAACAAATAGGAAAGAGGAAGATCCTACTATCAGTTTTGAGAACTTGGGGACAGAAGTGTTTATTTTGTTCCTTTGAATCCTCTGGAAATGTAAAGAAGAGGAATGTACTCAAGATGAAGGAACATGTCCAGCTATTCCCAACTCAAGGCTGCTGAGGAGTAGATCTACTCCAGCTGGAACTGAAACACAAATTTCAACACAGCTTCTTCCACAAGTCACATCCAAACTGGGAAGTGTTCACAGTATATATTACAGCCATTAAAAATCATATCACACTCTACAAGAAGTAGTTTATTGGGCAAGTTCCCCAGTTTCTCTGCTGTTTGCACTGGTGGTTTTGAACACTGCCATTCAAAGAACCCAACTGAAGCCACAGAGTGCACAATCTTGAGAGCTTCAGAGGATGTCCTGCATGCAGGGTATGCAGTACTACTGGAAAAGGAAATTCAGTGGGTTTTACTTCCATCTTATTTTTGTCATTCCAGCTGAAAGGAGCGAGATTTTCATACACAAAGAATTAGGGGCTTAAAGTGATCTCTTCCATATTTATTTGTACTATTTGTAGCATACTTATCTCTTTCCACTTCTTCCTAATGCTACAGATTTATAGTGCCAACAAAAGTAATGAACGACCTGAATTCACCTTTAAATCCCAGGAAACTTGAACAGCCTGTATCCACTGAAATAATACTGTTATCGCAGCAGCTTTGGATAATAAACTCCTAACTGGACCGACAGAAGTCTAGTCTTAGTTGAATTCCTCCTCTAATCATCTCAATACAGAACAAGCTGTTTACTTTAATGTTTATTTTCTTGAAACGCAACAAGACTTCATTGTTCGAATTACTGCATAAATACTGAGCTGAGAAATAGTCAGTGGTGAGCATTATTCATGGATGTAGAGGTCTTAAATGATTCAGACTCTGATTCACTCACATCCTCAATAATTATCGCCACAAAAGCGAACACATTTTAAAGAACAGGATGTGAAATTAATGTTCTGAAGAATTTGTAAAGCAAAACCTCTACAGATTTTTTTTTCAGGTTCACCATGAATTGTTACTGACTTCTAATAGCTCAATCAGGAGTCTTTCATTTTTAAGTGACTATGGTACATGAATTTTTTCATGAGGAAAACAAAAGAGAATGGTTAGGTAACTGGAAACTTTTAGAATTACTTTAGGTCAGTTTAGGTGCACTAATGATGCACTTCTGCTTTCATTGAGTATATGTGACTTTTAAGTCACTGGATTATTTTGTAGAAAGACAAGCAACTCTGTCAACACCCTTAAGAGTCTTCACAAAGAAGTGACCCAAAGACATTGGGAGATTTACTGTGAAATTCTTTGGGACATCTATCTGAACACTAGAAGTAGGTTTTTCCTTCTGTATTCAATTTGAATTAGCCCTATAAGAAAAATTTCAAATATGTTTACAAAATCTGTCACATGCAGCCTAGAAGCAGCAAACCTGAGATGTGGGTTAGGCAGTTGACAAATGTTTCTGTGCTCAGGCATGGTAAAGATGTTCTTAACAGCTCTTTGGAAGTCTGAGATATTTGATTCAACATTGCACATTGCCATCTTGTCTCAGAATCCCTGACGTTGTTAATTGAGTGTACCATGTGGCATTGTGTTTTCTTTGCATTGTGCTGCTTTCCTACTTTTGGGTTTCGGTCATGCAAACAAGAGTGTTTGCAATACCAGGTGATGCAAATGAACCACACAGCAAAAGATAATTGATGAACTATTTGATGAATATGCCTGAATAAGAAATATGCTTGTGCAGATGAAAATCAGATCACAAACCATTCATGAGTGAAGAAAGGGACAAACATTTTGACAAGCATTATCAGGTAGTATTTGCTGAGTTTTAACTTTGGTATTCATTTGAACATTTGAGTGCCTATGGAATCTGAAGTTTTCTCAATCTGCTCAAGGCCTTCCCAGGTCTAATGGACTGATGCTATAATTAAGGTTTGCCTCATAACTATAAGAGATTGATATAAATAATGACCTAACTGTCTAGTTAGGGTTTTTTTAGAATTGCCTGGATCATCCAGAAAACAGCAACATTTAATTTTGTTTACTTCTTGAAAAATGTCTTGAGGAGCAGGTTGGATTAGATGACTTTAAGGTGTCCATTCTAGCCTTCATGATACTTTGATTCTATTTTCAGATAAATCATGAGGTATGGAATAATATAAATGTTGCACCCAGATCAAGATTTACCATTTAATATAGAAACATCATGTTTACTTCTCTAGGCTTGATATTGTTCTACCTGATTTGCATAGGTTGCATAACCATAGGAAATAGGGCTAAAAGAGTAAGGTGCATGTAGTCTGTCTCCCTCCATCTAGTCCATGATAATCATTTCATTATGAGTTTGGCATTTATAATAATTCAATAATGCAAGTTCTGTTACTGCCATAGGACTCAAAATGGGCAATTAAAGAGAAAGTTTATTCCACACAGAAAATACATCCATACAGTTTCATACATTTGGCAGTATACATTTTGATTATGAAAAGCTTGGGATGGTACAAGGTTAATTTAATCACTAAAGATTATTCTCTAGGAACCAACCTATCACCATTCCAAAGCAATAATGCCTCAGCTACTTCCATTGAGTGCATAGAGATTTCTGATGACTAAAAATGGATGATGCCAGACTCCTTTCAGTGGTAACCAGTGACAGAACGAGGAGCAATGACCATAAACAAAAACACAAGAAGTTCTGCCTCAGTATGAGGAGGTTGAAAATGGCAGAGCACTGGAACAGGCTGCCCAGGGAGGTCATGGAGTCTCCCTCTCTGGGGACATTCAAAACCCACCTGAAATAGTTCCTGTGTAACTTGCTTTAGGTGACCCTGCCTTGGCACGTGGGTTGGACTAGACGATCTCAGGGATACCTTCCAATCCTAATGATTCTGTGATTCTGTGAAAAGGTGTTGGGTTTGCGTTGTTTTGGCTTGATGAGGTATATTTTTGCTTTGAAAACATATTCAAAACAGAGGACAGAAAATAAGTATCAGGATAAACAATAAAGCAGGAGAACAATAATATGTAATGCTGGAGTGAAAGAAATGGAGAAGAAAACAGTGGCAAAGGTTCAGAGGAGAAAAGTGATATGGGAAATCAAGCGGTGATAATGAGCCTCAGATAAAAAAGGTTTGTGAAACGCTTCAAACAATACATGTAAAAAAGACTGCACTAAATCTTTGGCAAGGCATCCACTCACTCCAGCATGCTAATCATCTGACAAAAAAAATCATAAATTGTCTTATACAAATATGATTTCTATAATTTAATATATTTCAGTTAGAAAAGGAAAATAATTTTAAAAGAGCTTTGGTTTCAGTCCCAGGGTTTGTGATCTTTGGGGGGGGGCTTTTTTTTTAGGTTTTCTAGGGCTGGCACTTCACTGGGACAATGGATTCTTCCTGAGTGCTTCTGCGTGTTTTAACATTGTGTTCGGATGCAGGCAGATGTCATCTGTCATCCTGCTATCTATCAAGGCAGACAACACACAGGAAGATGTGATAAGCTCAAAAATTACAGGATGAACAGTATAGCTCAGCTTTAGTTCTTCACCAAAAAGAAGATGTGATAAGCTCAAAAATTACAGTATGAACAGTATAGCCCAGCTTTAGTTCTTCACCAAAACCATAAGCCATCCCTTTCTCCTGTTTTAGTTCCTTCTTACTGATCCGAGGACTCTGTTTTGCATGAAGCATACAAATGTGCTGAATTTGAAAGCTATTCTAAATAGCTATTCTGCTTCTAAACTTCTTGGTCTCGGCACATTTTGAAAATAAAATAAATACAGTCTGCAGCCACTCTTCCATTGATTAGAGAAAGGATAAACATTCAGAAAACATGGGAGACTTCTCTGAAAATCATGTCAACTTGTTCATGGATATTTTTAAATTCAATTCAGATTCATTGCTTTGAAAAACCCTGATTTTTTTGTTTGCACATAACTGTTGCCTTTATGTGTGTTTCTATTTTAAACAAAACTGCAATGGATCAATAGCCAGCCATAAGGTTTAACAGATTCCTAACAAGAAGGTACACGTTCTGTGCTTTTATCCAAAATTTCCACTCTGAGTACATCCAGAAAAGACACACATCGGCCAAGTTTCCTGAACCAGAATTGCAGACCTGAATGTTGTCTAAAGTTAGATCTTCACACTATATTCACTACACAGATCTTGTCACCTTCTCTCTCCTTCTATTCTCAGGTAGTCAAACAGTTATTCCAAACCTAAACATGGTATTTATAGCCAATACCACAATTCAGTTCTTCTTTGCATAACTTCAGAAATTTGCAGCTCTGTGGACTTAGAAGAATGTGAAGATTTTGACGGCAACAGATTTCAGCCTAAAATGTTGATCCTTAAGCAAGTTAGTTGTCCATCCCTTCAGGCATCACGGAAACACCCCAGACTTCTACTATATGCTCAGTTAATGTAAATTTGAATATTATATTGAATTTGTTTGAAAACATCTTAGCAAGGTGAAATGTGTTACAAAGTGATACAAAAGGAGGTCAGCAGATGAGAAGGGAAATTGAACTGAACAACACACTAATCCAAGTTCTCCTATGAAAAATATTTAAATTATGCCTATCTATAATCATACAACTCTTTTGTAACTGAACATTCACACCCCTCATTTTGTCAGTAAAACAGCAGCAAATAGAAGCTTCCCCTGGTGTTCACAACTCTTCCATACCTAGCAAGCCTGAGGGTTGCTTTTTCCTTCCCATTACTGCCCAGGACCGCTCTCCACACAAGCAGGCTGTTCTGCCTCTCTAAGAGGATACAAAACTTGGGCTGTCAAGTCTACTTCCACCCATTTCTTCAGTTGACAGTCTTTCAGCTACAATTCAACTTCCAGCAGATGAACTCAGATTTGCCTGGAAACTACCTCCCAATTTATACTATCTGCTGTAGGTTTTAAAAAAATAAATGACAGAATTTGAGGTAAAGTTTTCAGAAGGGATCTGTACGGCAGGACAGCTGATGCTGCCGTCGCTACTCCCCGTGTGACAGTTTGTGCCTCACTCAGCCTTAGATCATTTTCTTCCACAAATCTGCACCTAACAATTACTTTTGGTGTCTGTTGCAGAGCTGTCAGCCCTGCATCAACTGTCAGGAGGCTGAATTTCGCTCCGTCTGTGTCTCATCCCCATGGCCCTGACTGACAGGCGTCCTGCAGTGTGTGCATCTGACTGCCCCAGTGTGCTGCCAGCCTGCTTCTCCCCCAGATCAGACTCACACCCTGGGGGCTTTTAGCTGTGCTCCCTCCCAGAACTGCCCAGTAATGGAAAAGTCCAGGTTACAGTGAGGGCCAGCAGCATGGAGAAGGATGAAGGAGCACAGGCTGCTGACAGAGGGTCTTCTTTCACTCCTAGATCCCTTAGTACCAGCTTCCTGTTTCTCCCCATTGGACTTTTTCCCAGGATTAAAGCCACTTGTTACCTCAGCTCTGCTAATCAGCACCATTCCTAATCATCAATGCCTCCCCCAAAAGCACCCCTGCCTCTGGGACACACAGAGCAGAGGGATGCAGGTTCTTCTTCAGCTTAGCACAGACCAATGAACTGAAATGATGTTCCTGCAACAAGTGAGGCCCTGGCCATTTGAAGGACAGGGAGCCCCAAATTTCAGAGCAGAAACAGCCATTTCATTCATTACATGTTTCTTTCCAAGTCAGACCCTTCCTGTTCTGAATCCCTGCACCTTTTCACAGCTTTGAAGTACATTCCACACATCTGAGAGATGCCACATGTCCAGCAAGAGTGCACAGATCTTGTCTTTGTCCTTCTCTCCCATGGGCAGCGAAACACTGTCAGGACGAAGCACCCAGCCATGCCATCCTCTCCACACTATCTTGAAGATGTATATCATAGTGACATTACATAATATATTTTGCAGAAATCAATTCAGCTTTTAAAAAGTTCCAGAATCAAATGTGCAATGATACCATGATGAAGAAAATAATACTCTAGGGTAATCATTTGCAACATAGTCAAGTTCTTTCAAACACACTACTTTGAGATCAAACAATTTTCTTTTGCAACTTGCAGAAAATATCTGTGAATTCTAAGTACTTCTGTGCGCAAAAAATCTTCAGTATCAAGTCCAGCTATATGCATTTTTTAAAAAATTACCACAAATTATTGGCTTCTTGTGTCAATGACACTCCAAAATGACCCTGCTAAGCCATGCTGCTTGTGTGACTGACTGTTTCATGACATGTGTGTTGAGCTCTATTTTTAACAAACAGGTTTTATTTGGCTGCTAACCAGCCACAAAGTGAGATATTAAAAAAAAAAGCCACACAAAATGACATAACAATGCTGCCAGCTTGTCCTCTTTTGTTTATATCTACTGTAATCTGAAGCCAAGATGCAGAAAGGTTATTTTTACTTTTCTTTTTATATATTAGTGCACAGATACACACACACAGATACACACACTCCAGTTTCTTTAAGACTGTAAAATATCAGATTATTTCTGCAAGTTGGTCATTAAGTGCTTAAAAAGAAAAAAAAATAGTAAGAGAGCAAATTTGTCTTCCACAGCACAGCTGAATTAAAAAGCACTGGCGGATTCTTCTTTCCACAGCACAGCTGAATTAAAAAGCATGGGCGGATTCTTCTCTAACCCCCTAAATCTCTTTTCTTTATTCTACACTAACAGTGGAATTATTGTTTCCCAAAAGCAGCTCAGCTGTTATAAGAAAAGTCATAATTCTGTATTTCTAGATGTAATTTGATGTAATTATTTTAGTAGTTGTTTGAAATAGCAGGAGAGGGCCCATTTTCAGCATTTAGCTACATTTGCTCAAGATTTTCCTAAGAAAAGAATGACAGCAGAAATAAAAATCATACTGGTGTTAAATGCTTTCATTGTTTGACTTTTTTTCTCTTTCAACCGCCAAAACATTAAGGCTAACACTGGAAAAAACATTTTTTCTGGCGTGTATGGGTGGGTGTGCAAATTGCTTCTCACTCTTCCTTAAAACGCATTTTCCTCTCTCCTTTAAATGTAACAGGAAAAACATTAACTGATGGAAGGGGAGATATCCAATTACATTTTTTTTCAAAGTTAAATAAGATTCACATTTGACTTCATATCACAAAATCTACAGTGCAGTAGAGATGGAGACCATTCACACATGGGACAAGAATGGAACAAGTCAGGGCTGGGCAGGTGTGATCAGATCACGTAAAACAGAATGACTTTTCCACCCTGGGTCACGATCCCTCTTAGAGATAAGACCACCAAGCAGTGCCAGAGTTCGAAAAAAGGCCCGGACTTGCCAGCTGCAGTATTCTGACTCTGGTACAAGAGGGTGAAGAGCAGAAAAGTCTCAGCAATTCCTTGGGATAGCAGTGCATTCTCAGCAATTCCCTGGGTGGAATTGCAGAAGGACTTGAAGCTGCTGAGCAATCCATACTTGATCTGTAACTGAAGGGCTGTTCAATTTTATTCACCTTAAAAGAAGATAGGTGTGATGGAAAATGCTCTGAGCCATCTAGGAACACCCCAGAGTTAAGGAAAAAAAACACAAATAAACCACCTAACAGACAATCAGTTTACAGCAGACCTTTGGTGAATACAGCACTCTTGCTGTGAACAGGTGTTTGTCTGGTCAGCTGAGCTACTGCTGACAGTGAGGTGGAAGTGATTCTCAGTCCATGCCCCTTTCCCAGCTCTTGCTCATGTTAATACCTGGCTTTTACAGTGCTCTGCACAGAAGGTAAGCTATTATCTCATTCTTGGAGATAAGGAAACCAAGGCATGAGACAGCAGGAGCACAGGTCAGCAACGGGCCTTCCCCATGCTCACTATGTAGCTGTGATAAGATGGGAACAGATGAGAAGTTGCAGACTCCAATTGCAGCTCATTATCTACAACTTCACCCTGCCTCAAATGGAAGCAGATCTTGTGCATCATTTTGAAGGGAGGGATTGGGATTTGCTGAACCCATTACTCATAGTTTTGAAAAGGAATGAAAACCATGAACCAGAAGTGTACTGTCCCAACTGAGGTAGATCCCCAGTTACACTGAAATAGAAACAATATTTTAGGATATATCTATATATTAAATAT
>NW_008690043.1:0-15567 GCF_000695815.1 Acanthisitta chloris | reverse complement strand
AGTGCAGCGCAGCGACGACGTGGAGCTCGTGGTGACAGGTGAGTGCCCAGAGCCACATCTCGGAGCAGAACATCTGCAGCCCTTCCGCAGGATGAAGGGACAGCATCCTGCTTCCCTGCCCTGAAAGAAGGAAACGCCAAATGCCTCCAGGACTCTGAGCATTCCCTACCACGGGCTCCAGCTTCTCTCCTTCTGTATTTCCCATATTCCGTGTCCTCCCCTTCTTTGAGGAACTGCTCTTTCTGATGTAAAAGATTCGATATTCTAGACACATACTCTGTGGGCTCTTTGAAGTTCTCACTGGCTCTGTAGTGCTGCCCACTGTGGTTCAGCAAGGCTAGACAAGAAGTCAGGGCTTCATTCTGAGAACAAGGAACGAGTGGGTAAGACAGTGGGGGAACAAACCAAAATGGCCTTTGATCCCCATGACCAGCTCATGTCTCCAGGAGACACACTGTGCTTCCCTCGCACTGTGCTCTGACATGTCCAGGCTCTGCATACAGTGTGTGACAGGTAGGACTCCGTGGCCTCAGAGTCTTTCCGACCTAATCAATTCCATTATGGATACCTGGTAGAAAACCTGCAGCTCTCCTTGGCTAGTAACGTGACCAGCAGAGTCAGAAGCCCACAATGGTAGAGCTAAACACACGTACCACACAGTGGCCTGTGAAATAGGCAGAGCCTACTGAGCTCCCAGGGGATGGAGCTTTGTGTGGGGTGCCATGGTGGTTCCACAGCAGTCACACATTGGAGTGCACAGGACAGGGGCAGGGATCAGTGCTGGCCAACACTGCTGGCACAGCATTCCCCTCCCATCACCTGGATGGGGCTGCTTCCTCTTGCTCCTACCCTGCCTGTGGAGGGTTCTGTATCACAGCAGGATCAACAGCATGGTCAAACCCCTGTGTAAGCCTCTCCTTTCCTTGCAGATCTGCCCACAACAACAGTGACCTTGCAGAAGGATGTGGGAACCCCAGGAAGACAGCACCCCACCACAGGTCAGGGTGGGAGCAGTGCCAGCTGATGGCAAGGACTGGGTGTTGGGGTGTGACACCAGTGCTGGGTAGTGGCGTTTGTTGCTGGGGAGCAGAGGCTTGACAGTATGGCACTTCAGTCCGTATGCCTCGTATTTCAATCCAGATGTTTCTGATAGTAGAACCTCCTCCTTCCCTCAGTCTCCAGGCTGCAGAGGCTGTTTGCTTGCTCGTAGGGAGGTTGTGACTCTGCAGGATAATCTCTACATGTCTTAGGGCTGCTGGAAATGCCATTTCCCAACTTGCAGAGCATATGAAATGTTCTGGGTTTGGTTCTTTTCTAAAGGGCCTTTCTGCTTGTGTTCTGATCCCAAATGGAAGCTGCTGAGAGGCAGAGCTGGTGTCTCCAGTGACACACACAAGGGATGCAACAGCTGCTTCAGCCCTGACTGGAAACCTCTGCCTAACTGAGGACAGTGGTTTGCAGGGAGGGCTTGTAATTCCCAGTTTGGTTTTGTGGGATGTGGGAAGTCAGGGCTGGGCTAGAGCAGGTCTGCTTGGGTTACGCTTCACTGGGTTTATGGTGCCCCATCAATCACACAGGGGCTGTGGGAACTGCTGTCAGTCACTGGAAGCTGAGGGAAGACACTGACAGGTGGTGACTGTTCTTGCAGAAAACACCCAATCCGAGGTGGTGTTCAGAGGCACCCCAGAAATCTCCTGGACTCCATGGGACTCCCCCACTACCACAGACACACAAACATACACACTCAGCTGATGTGTGTACATATGTAGTTTGTGTATGCAAAGTATATACAGTGTATACGTCTCTGTATACACTCCGTGGTACAGTGTATCCACAGGACTCCTGGCTACACAGTGCCTATTTTCACTGCCTTGTAAGGGGGATGGAACCATTCCCTTGCCATCCTACAGCTCTCATCCCAGACCTGCTGGTGCTAAAGGGATGGTTGGAAACGCACTGTCAGCCTTTCACTCCTGCTTGTTTTGCAGATCTGCCCACAACAACAGTGACCTCTGAGAGTGGTATGGGATATCCACAGAAGAATTATACAACTCAGGGTGAGAGCAAAACCAAGCTGAGAAGAAGATTAGGAACCCAGAGTGACTGCTCTAGTCAGCAACCTCAGCCTCAGAGTTCATGTTCTGCCTTGTGGCTGCAAATTGTGTTAATAGCTCTTCTCAAGGGGCACAGAGGATTCATGGTGACTCTTTAGAAGGCTTGGGTTGTTTTTAGGAAGGAATGAGAAAAACAGGTGGGGCCCACAGAGCTGTGTTCCTGAGCAGGTGGTCTGTTTTTATTTCTGAGTGTCTGAGCTGGAACAATAGAAAAGCCTCAGTGTGCATCTTGAGCAGATCTCCTGCACCTCCTCCAGCTTTGCAGCCCTGTGACAGGCTTAAACACTTTCCAGATACATCTGAGCAGCACCTTTGAACGGAAAGCTGAGACCTTTATTTCATTGTGTGCAGGGCAAGTGTCCTGCCCAGCTCACATCCCTGGTCAACTCTGCATTAGGGGATGGATGCTGTGTGTACAGTCACGGTGTGGACACAGTGCTGGGTCACCCAGGGCACCCGCTTGGGGCCTGGGGGTGAGGGGATGTGGGGATGGGGCCATGCAGGGACACAGCCCTGTGTGCCCAGGTGGGTCTGGCTACTGCTGTCCTCAGGGACATGGTCAGCACCATGTAACTGCTGCTGTTGGCACCTGTGAGGGTTCCTCTGCCTGAAAGTCCTCTGTTGTGCTGCTCTAGATTTTCAGAGGAGCAGCCTGTCCCTGTACCTGGTCATCCTGATTGCTGTGGTGTGTGGTGCAGTGGTTTTCCTTATCATCTTTCTTATAATTTGCTGTAGGAAGCCCAAAGACGGTGAGTAGACTAGACTGGAAAACCTGAGTGCTTTGTACATACCCAACATGATTTTACCTGAGAGGGGACTGGGGCTGAGCTCACAGCCACCAGCAGCAGCTCTGGCTCCTGCACTGTGCAGGCAGCAGGTGACAACATGCACAGGTGACACGGGTGGTGGAAGACCCAAAGAGGCAGAGAAGCCCCTTTGCCCCAGAGAAAACAGTCCCTACAGTCAGGAGGGGCTGCCAGGCTCCAGCCAGGGTGGCTGGGGCAGCAGGGCCGTGGTGCTCTCGTGCTGCAGTCTCGTCCCACACTGGCTCCAGGGCAGCTCAGTCCCTGCCCCAGAGCCCATGCCACGGTGTCCAGTGGCTCTGCCAGTGTCCTGGGCTGGCTGTTTCCCACTGCTCCTCACAGACAGCTCAGACTCTCCTGAGCTCACCCACTCTGAACCTTCAGGGTCTCTGGCAGCAGGTTCATCCCATCCTGCTGTTGGGAAATGACTTTGGCAGCAGCTGCTGTTCCATTATTCCCTCAGCTGGTACCTGGAGGAAAGAGGTCGTTGTTAGTTCTCCCTATTCCATATGAATTTGTTTCTTCTCTGGTCGTCAGACACAGGATTCATTCTCTGAATGCCTCTGTCTCTCCTGCCCCACCACCAGAAATCCTCCCAGCCAGAAGGTCCTTGGATCCCCTCCTCACCCACTGCACACCAGGCTGCTCTGGGGGTCTAGATCCCACAGATGTCATTTTCTCCTGTCCCTTTGGGGTCTTAATGACCTTTCTATGACTCCATGCTACTAGTTAATAATTGTCACATAATCCTTTTGCATTTATTTTTATCCTTTTTAAAAAAGGAATCCAAAAGAGCCTAATTCAAAGCTGTTCTTTGCTGAACTTCCAAGGAATAGGAAAATTGTGGGAACTGGTAACTTCTGATTTCTAAACTCAACCTTAGCTTTGACCTTGGGCCAGTTGTTCTGAGCCAGCTGTGTGACAGGTGGGATATGGGTTGTTTTCCTTCCTTTGGTCTGAATCCTGGGAACTAGAGCCATCTCCCACCTGACATGATCTTCAAGACTGTTGTTTTTATTCTTATAAATAAGAGAAATGTAGAAATTCTGTTTTAAAGAATGTAAACACAAGTTGCTGACACAAATTCTGATTATTCTCTTCCAGCTCAAGCCTATGACGTGAAATTGTGAGTATGACCCTTTCCCTGCTGCATTGCCAGGTCCTGGGGGCTGTGTCCAGCAGGAAGGGGGAGAAGCCCCATGAGCAGCCTGGGGCATCATAGGGTGGAGTGGCCTCTGGGCTCTCCACAGCAACAGAGTAGGACGAAGATCTTTTGCTTGGCAATATCAGAGCTGTAGAAGTGAGCAAGAGCAGTGTATTACCTCCTCAGCCCAGTGAGGGCTATTGAAGATGATTGCATTGGGAAAAAAAACCAAAACACTGGGATTTTATCCTTGTAAAAACTCTGGGAATTTACCCTTGGCAAAGAACAGGGACTTTCCTGTAGAGAGCAGAGACTCCTGATGCACTGGATGTGCTCTGATTTAGCCTCAAAACATTCTTGTTTGAACTTGCCTCTTCCAGCCATAGCTGTGGTAGGAAGTTATAGCTATTTCTAAACTCAGGTTTCAGCATCCTGATCTGCTTGTAACCACTGGAAGTTATGCTGGAAGGACTGATAATCCGGTCAGAACACACAAGGAGAACCACTTCTCTAGGGATAAATGAAAGTGCTGCTGCCTGCAGTGCCGGGGAGGGATGTGCCAGCAGCACCTGCCCGAGAGCTGTGCTTCCCCAGCAGGGTGCAAGGCAGCAGGCCAAGGAACAGCTGAGCCCTGAGCCACTGAACAAAAGCTGCCATGGCATTTCCCCTCGGGATCATCTTCACTGTAAAACATTACCCACGTGAGCCACGCGGTGGATGTGGCTGATTTGGGTCTGCAGTCACCAGCCCTCTGACACTTGCTCTGGTTGTACACATGCATACCTCGCAGAGGGCAGCTGTCTGGTTGTGCCATTCCAGGAAATGCTGGTAATTCTTGCATTGCTCACACACTTTCTGCTGCCTCTCCCTGGAAACTCTCTCTGGTACAATGACCAAGGTTCTCCTGACACCTAAAAGCAGAGGACAAAAATCCTCTCCCTCAGAACCCAAGGGCCCAGGTTTTCATGGGTTTGAGCCAGACCACAATCCTGCTCAAAATCCTGACTTTGCGAGGTGCTTTGTCTACTCTGGTTGCTAATTCTCTTTCATGTTGCATTTTGGTTTCAGCCACAACTCAAGAGCGGCAGCTTCCTCAAGGCATGAGAGCACAGGTCACTACGAGGAACCCATCTCCTTCACTGAAAACAACTATGTGATTCAGCCCATGGAAAGCAAAGGCTCTAAAGAAATACCTCAGAATGTGTCTGACTGTGTTGGAAACCCTCAGGAAACCGAGTATGAAGTAGGAGATGCTTCCTGAGAACCAGCAGTGCCCTGCAGGTACCAGTCCTGAGGAGCACCTTCGCCCAGACAAAGCCTACCTTTCTTTTCACCTTTGCCTCTGAAAAATTGGTTGGACAAGCAGTGTTTGCTCTTTCTACACAGTCCCTGCAGTGCAAATGCAAACCTCTTCAAGAACTTCAGTTGCTGCCGTACAGAGCTTCTGGTTTTGCTTTCCTTGCTTCCCTTTCACCACTGCTGTCCAAGAAAGCCCTTTGAAAGCTGTGGAATGTGGGTCCCAGGCTGGGAACAGTGTGCTAGACTTACTGCTTTCTATGGCCAAAAGGACCAGCGTTCCCAGCCTTGCTGTGGAGGGACCAGATCCAGCACTGAGGCTGCTCAGCACCCCCATCCCCACGGGTGAGCAGTGCAGGATGAGCCTGGCCCCAGTGTTGATGGCTCAGGGCTGAGCACAGGGGCAGGATGTCCTTTTGATGAGAGGCACTGAATGGCAGATTCAAAGCCAGAAGAAAACCAGGAACCTGCCACTCTCGGAGCAGCACCTGAAGCCAGAATGTCTCACACACTCCACTGCAGCGAGGTACAGACCCTGCCCAGAGCTCGGGGCACCTCTGGTGCTGCAGCCAGGCACATTCTATCCCAGCTCTCCTTCTCTGCTCTCTCTTTAAGGGCATGTTTGGTATTTGAAAGAGATTAGATACTTCTGCTAAAGTTTGGGGCAGGATTGTTTACACATGCCTCACATATTTATGTGCCTATTTCTGCACAACTGGCTCATGGTTGAACAAGAGCAAGCACTCACAGCTCCTCAGGAGCTATGCAGGCAGTACTTCTCTCTCAGCTTAGAAGGCCTGAAGGGTCAGTGAGGAACAATTTCTATGTCCTGAGTAAATCTATGGCATGGACACTTTGGAGTGATGGAATAACTCTCTCATACTTAAGGACAGGGAAATCCCATGTCCACTACAGCCACGGGGACAGGCGTGAAACGGAGGAGCGATCGGAAGGGTGAGGGGTACACTGGTGATGGGCACAGGATGAGGTGAGCCCCCAGATATGCTGCTCACACCTGGGACAGGTCTGCACCTGCAGGTCTCTGTGAGCATTGGCTGAAAACTCACCAGCATTCAAAGAGAGTGTGAGGTGCTAAATGAAAGTCATTCCAGCCAAAAACCAGCGCTGCAGTACCTGAAACCCATGGAATGCTGCCACCCTGTGTGTGTGTCTCATCTTGCAAGGCCTTAGCAGAGCAGGAAAAGTTACTGAGAATGATCATAAAGGTTTTTTTGGCACAAACCCATATCTGTGCAAACACAGCTTGGAAAAAAGAGGAGCAGGAGCCAATGAGCAAAGTGTGCTCATGGTGACCAGGGCTGAGAGGGTGAGGGGGATGTTTGCTTGCAGCTTCTCTGGACAGGATGCAGAAATTAGAGAAGACTGGTGGCACTTCGAAAGGGTGAGGAAAAGTGCTACTTGTGTACAGCACAGAAACAAGTGTGGAACACAGTGCTGCTCACCCTGGAGCCACAGTCCGACAGGAGGTTAGGGGACTGAATGACATAGAAGTTCATCAAAAGGCACAAACTTTCCAGGTACTTCTCAGTGACCTTCTACTTTCTCCCTGTGTTTCCTGTACCACAAGTTCTGGTTCTCTTTGTTAAGAATGTAATTATAAACCAAGGGCTGGGAGATCTCCATTTCCACATGGAAGGGAACACGCAGCAGCTGCTGTTTGTCACAGTGTCATGGAGAAAACTGCCAATGTGTACACGCAGCTTATTGCAGATGTGGAGAAGCAAATGAAAATCATTAAACTTCCGGAATGCAAAGTTTGCAGATTTTGTTAAACTTCTCTTTCTTTGGCTATAAAGGAAAGTGTCTGTCTGTGTGTGTCCAGGAGTGATGCAAGAGTGTATTGGTCCCTCTAGCTGAAATCAAAGGAATTCCTGACAACCTGCTGGAGTCTGGGCTGTGTTCTGGATGTTGTCAGGTGAGGTTTGTAGGCTGTGGTCAGCCACAGTTCGGGGAATGAGCAGTGGGAGAGTTGCTGCTAAGTGCAGTCTAAGGCTCTGAGCTGATGAAATGGGATGTCTGGGGTGTGACAGCAAACGAGTTCTGCAACAGAGGGCTTAAAAAGCCAAGTGAAGTCTGGCAATATTTCTTTCCTAAGCAGGAAGATGAGTCATAGAAGAAAAGTGTTGTAATAATATTGCAAGGCACAGAATTATCACTGAAAGGGTTTTCCAGAGAACAGCAAAAAAAATCATGATTGGGTCAGCGCTAATGTGATGACAAATCAACAGTGTTGAAAGTCTTGGTAGATTGTCCTGTTTCCTTTCAACTGGAGATGAGGTTGGAAGTGATGGAGCCCTGCAGCAATGCCCTCATGCTTAACAAAGGAGTTTTAAACAGGGAGAGGAGGAAGAGGGGCGCAGCCTGCCCATCTGAGCTCAACCTGACTGCTGTGGCCACCCAAAGGGGGACATGGTCCTGAAGTGACCTCCAGTGCTCTTCATCTGAGGTGTCTAGATGTGGCTCCAGCCTGAGGAGAAGGGGGCGCTGAGGTAAGGCAAAGGGATTTCCACTGAGGGACAAGGTGGCCACACAGTGGTCTGAGCACACCAGGCACTCTCACTGCTGACACTCTGTGGGTGATGTCTGCCGGGAATCCCACAGCTTGCCACAAAACCAGTAACTCACTTCCAGCTGCACCACAAAGCCGCAGGTGTTGCAGCCCTGCCGAGGTGGCTAAGCAGCAGCTCTGTCCTGGCTGGGCAGCTGGGACCAGGACCTGCTGCTGCTGCACACAACTGCTCTAAGCAAGCTGAAGAACTGAGCGGAGCTCCATGAACCGTGGTCATGGACAGCTGCACAGTGCTGGCAGAGTCTGACCCCGAGGTGGCACGGTGTTGGAGAATGGTGGGACATAATCCTGGGAATGCACCTGGGGAAGGCTAAAAAGAGCAAGGACACAGTCCCTTGGGAACGCACGGACACAGTCCTGGGAATGCACCTGGGAATGCAGTGTACAAGCAAGGCTCTAGAGATAGCAACTTATATATAGATAGGGAGTAACTCAGCTTGGCAGATGGCAGGGGCAAGTTGTCCTTGAGGGTGAGACAAACAAGTTTGAGACAAACAGCTAGGAATGCAGCCAAGCCTGAGAAAGTAAGAGATAATCCTCACAGCTGTAACTGCAAGTAGGGAGAGTACCTGAATGCTATCTTTAGAGCTTAGCCAATTATAAATGATTGATAGTTATATGCCTGTCATGCATTGTATAAGAAAGAGCCTGTCGGACAATAAAGTTGGAGCTTGCTGTATCACCCACACGGAGTCGGCCGCTTGCTTCCCCGCGCGGAACCTTCACCTTTCCCAACAAATGGCGCCCGAACAGGGACCACAACAGCACGGGGTGCCCTGGTCAGAAGGGCAGCTCTGTGCAGCACCTTGGTGTGCAGAGCAGGCCAGAGGACAAGCTGAGATCACAGCAGCTCCTCCCAGATCAGCACTCTGTTCACCATCTCGAGCTCAGCCAGACTCCATGGAGCCGCGGGAGGAGGAACTGGGCAGCCTGCAGGGAGCCAACCAGCCCCACCACAGTCCTGAGACTGCAGAGACCACCGGCGGCTGGGGCATGTGGCATCCACAGGCAAAGGCACATCTGCCTTCCCTCAGCTGAGTGTGTGCAGCCCACCTGTGGCACGGGCAGGGAAGGGGCACTCAGATGGCATCGAATCTGTGGGTCCCTTTGTCATGAGCTGTTCCCAAGGATGTGGCTCAGCTAAGGGGTAACCCAGAACTGATGTCATTGACCTGGGAATTCCTGGGAAGGGAAGTGGATGTTTGCAGAGAGAACACTTATACATCCCATTTCTTTCGGGCAGGCTTTGAGGGGAAATGCTCATTTACACTAATTTCTGCTTCTTTAGGTAAAGTGAGTTCATGTTTTCATGGCTGAAGGATTGGGGGGTGTGAGGGAACTGTGATGTGAATGGCTGGAGATGCTCACCCAACCAGCTTCTTCAGGACATCCAGAAAGGACTCATTAAACCGCAGTCCCTGGAGTCAGATCTGTGAAATGGCTATGGCTGGACCAAACAAGAATGTCTTGAGTAAAAATTGTCACTTTTTTGAGTGCATGTGGTTCTAAAAGGGCACTCTGAGACCTTTCTTCTCCAGTTGCCAATGTTTTGGTGATTTGCTCAAAGCTGGGTGCTGACTGTCACCCCCTGGCAAGATAAGAATCTCATTTCATCACCGGGAAAACGACAGCAAATGTCTCCAGACTCTGGCAGAGTTTGTCAGAAGAGGAGCGTGAGCTGTTGCTGTGAGCAGGGTCTGGGGGCACATCTGCACTCAGGCTTGGGAACTTGGCCGAGATGGAGCAGCAGAAATTGCAGAACAAGGAATGCCAGTGCTGTGATACCTGAGAAACGATGCCTGAACAGTGTCCTGCCCTGTGTGTGGGAGGAAGGTGGTGCCTGGGGCTGCCTCTACCTGCAGCAGGTCCAACCCAGAGCAGAGACACTGCAATAAACCACTAAATAAATAAATCAGCTGGGGAATCTAGCCACAATGTCTGAGGCACTGAAGGCTTTTTCTTCACCTGCTCAGCTGCAGAACTATGAGGAGTCCCTCCGGTAAGAAAGAAATGGGCTGACTGCGTGACTCAGGGAGGGCAAGACTAGCAGCTACATCTCTGTCCAGGAAGGGAAAGATGTTGTGTACATCACATTTGAGGAACTACAGTTCTTCATGTCTGTTTCAGTTAAATAATCATTTTTTTCATCCTGTATAATCACAGCCTCAGGAAGTCCTGCATGTCTGGTTCACAAAGTAGTCCTGTCAGCAGTTTTGGCTTGGGTCTTCAGCTTGTTCCAGGGCATGTTCCCCAAAATCTAGCTTCTTCTAGAGTCTTTTGGGTAGGAGACTGTTGGGTTGAACTTCTATTGCCAGTTATAAGCCAGCATGTGCAAAAGGTTGGGTTTAAATCATCTCTATGCAAATGGACTCATTCACTCTTTGAAGGACATAGCTTGAATTTTAACAAGTGCTTTTTTTGCCTGTTTGCTTTTAGGCGAGACACACGTCACCAAAAGCTTCTCAGGGCAGCATAGGCAGATGGATACAGGCTGTGTGCACTGGTACCACCAGCAGCTGCAGCAGAGATGTCAAGAAGCCAACAGCAGTCAAGTTTCAATGTCTCATCCAGATGTGCTCTGCAAGAATAGCTGCTGCTCCATCGCCTTCCTCGACAGGGTGGCAGCTGCTGGTGGCTCTCAGCCTGGATCCTCAGACCAATTTGTCGGACCAGGTCTTGCCACATCACATGCAGCTTTTTGCTGCAGGCTGTCCCTGCTACCCTCAGGCAAGTTTCAGCGCAGCAATCAGCAGGGCTGAGCTGTAATCATAGCCAGCTAGTGATCACAGGTGGGCATGGCCCCACCTGGGACTGGAGTGAGATCCACACAGTTCTCACAGCTTACTGACACTGGGAAAATGCAGAGAGTCTCCAGCTCTCAGGGGGAACAAGCCAGCACAGACAGACACAAGTACTTCCAGAGATGGGTCTGAGCTCAGCTGCAAAGTAAACACTTCAGCCCAAGCAAACAGGTATCTGATGTGATGGGCTGAGGCTGTGGAAAACTTACCCCAAATACCTTTCCCTCCCAGCTCCAATAGAACAGCTCCCTGTGCTTCAGACACATCTGCCTCCTGCTCAGAGGTGCTGTTCTCCTGGTGCAGCCATTAGAACCAAATGCTAAGGCATGGCCATTGAATAAATCCCCAGAGTTTGCTCTAGTGACTATTGAATGCCTATAACAGACACTAGGTGAGTAGATTTGCTTTTTTATGTTTCTCACCCTCCATAATTCCTTCTCCCTTTGATAATAATTAACTAGCACATGTTAATCCTGTGCACGACACCTACTGAGAGCTCTTGGACTTACTTCAAAGGCACCCTACAGAGCACACCCAGGATGTCCCATGGATTAAAGTCCCTTGGCCTTCAGTCCTAAGTCACCTCCTTGGCAAGCACAGTGTGTCCTTGAAAAGCATGAAATGTGATGACTTTTGCCCGTTAACTGGCCTATTGCAGTAGAAATATGTGCTGAGGTAGTCTGTGATGCTCAACACAACCTGGCAATGGGCACTTGCAGCCCAGAATGCCAATTGTGTCCTTAGCCACATCAAGAGAAGTGGATGGGGACAGGGAATGGGACTGGAAAGATTCTTTCAGCCTTTCTCCTTCCATTACCCTTCACCTAAGTTAGCAGTGAAATGGACTCGTGATGTTTTAGAAAGAGGATCCTAGAAGACAAAGGGCAGAAGAAAGGGAAGTGTCCTTCACTTGCAGCCTGGACCCAGGAGTGTGGGGTTCTCTCAGGGAGAGGAGGACAGACCTGCAGTGCTGAGGATGGGAGAAGTCAGGCAGACAGTCGTGTTTGTGATGACTTTCATCAACTGCAATGGTGAGTAAACGCTTTAATGAATGAGAACAAAAATCAGAGTACTAAGAGGTTGGGGGAAATCTTTTGTATTATGATGCCTTAATTTTTTTAAGTTGACATATGTGGAAAGTCTTTAGTTTATTGTGTTAACAATAGAGCCTGAGAATCCCCAGGAGTCTCCTTTGGCATCAGATACAACGAGGTGATTTAAGAGTGGAGCAAACCAGACAGCATTGGGCCAGTCAACTCCCCTGCCCCAAGGCTGACTCGGAGCCCTTGGAGAGGACTCCAGGTGTGTCAGCTCCCAGAGCAGTCCTGGTGAAGCAGGGGTATGTGTTCTACTCGGATTTTATATCGCATCCCTAATGCTCTGCTAGCACAGCCCTGGAAGGAGCTGTGAGACCAGGTGCAGGCACACATGGCTCCCCTTGTGCTCTCCTGTCTGCTGACTCTGGGTGTGCCAGGATTGCTGAGACTGGAACCTGAGCTCCAGTTCCTAGGCCCAGGACTGAGTATACCCTCTCCCAGGGCGTGTGGCTCCAGCAGCAGCAGAGGAAGGTATCGGGGAACAGGGGAAAGGTGCTCTAACAAGTTGTGTACAGAAGCCCAGGATTGCTCCTGACATTTAGAAACATGGGTTGAAGCACCTTCCCCATTTCACCACAAAACCCCTGCTCTGCAGATATCTGGGATCTGCATCTCACATGAGTTCTCGTGAGTTAAAGCCACTGAATATACCCAGTGCCTTTCCGGGGAAGGGGAGAGGGGTAAGAAGTGTGGGGAGAGGTGAGCCAAGTCCAGTGAAATTCAGGCAATTTGCTACTTACAAGAGGCACTTCCCTGAGGAGCTGTGGGATTCATGGGCAGACAGCTAGAGACATTGAGAGAATGAGCAGCGAAAATCTGCCCCCTCTTCTCCTGTGCCCACGTGAGGGCTTGGCAGGATGCTGAGCTGAGTCAGGGCTGAAGTTCTTCAAGGTGAAAGCAAAAAGATTGGCTTTGGTCCAACCTTTCCCATTCCAGGTCCAGTACTGCAGGGAAAATCCCTAAATGTTGCTGCCCACAAGGTGCTTCCACAACCAGGAGAGCTGGTGCTGCAGGCTGGGACAGGAGGTGTTCAACCACTCTAGACAACGGGCCAGCATACAAGAATTCATTTGTTTCCCTGTTAGCTAAATCCCTCTGATCAGTCTTGTCAGCTCTAACACAGTCCTTCAGCTTTCTGTCTCGTCCAGCTCCATTTTCCTCTGCTGGGAGAATTCACACTGCTTGTCTGGAAGATTGCATCCCTGGTTAAAAGTGTCACTGGGAGGAAATACTCATTTAAAAAATGCTGTCTCAGGGATTTTTCTTTTGCTGAGTTTCTCCCATTCCTTCCCATCAGCTCTCCTTTGGAGTCATCCCTGCTAGTGTTGGTCACATCCAGACTGCAGCTGCTCTGCAGGGAGTCAGTGGATGCTGGCAGCTATTTCACCGCACACAGGAACAGAAAGCAACACTGGAGAGATGATTAAACGAAACCATGTCCAGATGAATTCATTGAATAGCAAACATACTTGAACTTCAGTGCAACAAACGCCTGGAGGTGTTTCTGAGCAGCTTTCTAAATTGCTTCCACCCTTCTTAGTTTTTCCTGATGGGAATTTGTGAAAAGAGGAGGGAGATAAATGTTAAACCTTTAAAAACTGATACATCAGTTGTCAAACCTAATTCAATGCTTGTCAAATCTAATTTCCTTTACCACAGGGTAACACCCTAACTGACCACAGGAAGGCAGTTGGTACAATCCTTTTGGATTGCAGTAAAGCTTTCAGTCCTGTCTCTCCCAAGATTCTTCTGGACAGAATGTCCAGCACAGAGCTGGATAAATACGTTGTGTGATGGGTGAGCAGCAGGCTCGCGGGTCAGGCACGAAGGGTTGTAGCGAACAGGGTGACATCAGGCTGGCATGGGTCACTCCTGGGGCTCCACAGGCTCCACCTTAATGCCCGTGCTCTTTAGCACCATCATAAACAACTTGGATGCAGCACTCAAAAGGATATCAAGTAACCTTGAGGAGGAAACTAAATTGGGAGGAGCTGTTGACTCCTTCCAAGGCAGATACCCCCAGAGAGCCCTGAACTAATTAGAGGACTGGGAAATCACCAGCCTTAGCAAAGACAAGTGCTGGATTCTGCACTTTGGATGGGGCAACCCTGGATGTAAGGACAGACTGGGGAACAGGAGGCTGGAGGGCAGCACCATGGAAAGGGACCTGGGAGTCCTGGTGGGTGGCAAGTTGAACGTGAGTCAGCAGTGTGCTCTGGCAGCCAAGAGTGCCAACCGTGTCTTGGGGTGCATCGGGCACAGCATCACCACCCGGTCAAGGGAAGTGACTGTCCCATTCTCCGTGCTGATGCAGCCTCACCTGCTGTACTGCTGGGTCCTGGGAGCACGAGGGGAGCTGCTTTAGAAAACAGCAACACTAATAAATGCAAACATGTTGCATTCATTGCTAACTGAAGCAACACAATAAACTTGCTTGGTTCATCCTTAGGAGGTAGAAGCCAACATTGCAGGTGGTGGTGCTGGAGCATCTCGTGTTGGGGAAAGCCATTGCTCTTTGGCTCATCGTGTGCTTGTGTGAGCAGAAAGTCAAGCAGCAGGAGCCGGATGTGAAGGCTGGAGCACAGGAACAGGAGATGCTCCTTAAAGACATGCATAGACTATGAATCAGTGATGCTGCCGCCAGGAGCATGATTTGTGCCTCTCTGTACCGAGAAGGAATTGAGAACTGGAGAGTGTCCAGAGAGGCAATAAAAACAGCCATGAGGTCAAGGCAGCTGTTCACTTCCCCCTGCTGGGTGATGTGGGCTGTCCCAGTGGCTGTGGTCTGCAGCACAGCTGAGATGTGGCCACATGTTGGCCTCCACTGCCCAGTGAGGTGTGTCCTGGGGACGTTCCCCTCTTCTGCTGCATTCTGATTTCTTCCCTTCCTCTGCTATTCCCTGCAGCTCTCCTGGAGCTGTCTGGTGTCCATGAGATCAAGGGCACGTGGATGGGATCCACCACTTTACCATGTACATACGTGCCCTCCGAAGGTTTCACAGAGCAGATGCTCAGCTGGAGGTTGGAGCGAGACTCTAGAGCCTCTACCATCTTTCGGAGGGATGAGTCTGGTGACCACATCTTCCTGGCTAAGTTCCGAGAGCGAGTCAGCGTCCCAAAGCACAGCCCAGGGAATGCCTCACTCCTCATGGAGAACCTTGAAATGCCTGACAGTGGACACTACACCTGTCAAATCATCTGGAAGTCTACAAATAACAGCTTGATAACAAGGGAGATGACCACTACAGTTAAAGTTGTCAAAGGTAAATCCTGTGGCAAAACCCTGCTCTTGGACAGCCAGGTTAGTCCAAGAGCAGGTTGGAGAAGCTGCATTGGTGGGAATACTTTTTCACTCCACACTGTCTACCTCATCCAGGCTGGGGATGGAGGCATCCTCCTCCCTTGCTGTGTTAGTTAGGCTGGGAAAGGTGTTCAGCTAGTGTACAGCCAGATTTGGAACTACTGATGGGCAACTTGAACCTGTGGTGCTTGAGACAACACCCAGGTCTGTGCAGGCAGCCAATGTCTCTGGCTCTTGTAGCAAGTGGATATTGAGTGAGCCAAGTCTGCTTTCTCCCCTCCATGAGCATCCCCAGTGTGTGCTAGAAATAACCATTTCTCTGCAGGGGGGATACCCACCCAGCAGAGCAGGACTGGTGTAACCTGGCTTCAGGCACAGGTGGCCTGAACTCGGCTGTGCAGGGAGGTGACACAGGAGCCAA
>NW_008690042.1:0-6236 GCF_000695815.1 Acanthisitta chloris | reverse complement strand
ACCCCCACACTGCAACCCAGGACATCCGGCATGGTGTCTTCATTCCAGCCTGTACAGTACAGCAGCACAGAAACAGCAGCAAAGCCCTGGCCCTCTGCCAGCCGAGGTGCACCTCCATGGCTGTTATCAAAGTGTTCCCAGGCACAATACAGTAAGGTGATAAGCAAAAACGAGCAACTACCAAGCAAGCACTAGACTCTAATACCCAGTCAGGAAAGCGAAAAGCAAGCCCCATTGCAAGCAGAAGAGCCTACTCATTACTAGCTAAACGGCCCCCACAGCTATAAATTCAATCTAGCACATCCCAATCAAATCTGTCGTTATCTCAAACGCATGTCCCATGTCGGGCGCCAAAAAGGACTGTCATGGTTTAACCCCAGCTACCCACAAAACACCATGCAGCCACCTGCTCACTCCCCCACTAGCAGGATGGGGGAGAGAATCAGAAGGGTAAAAGCTAGAAAAACTCGTAGGTTGAGATAAAGACAGTGTAGTAGAGAAAGCAAAAGTCACAGACACAAGCAAAGCAAAACAAGGAATTAGTTCACTGCTTCCCACAGGCAGGAGGTGTTCAGCCATCTCCAGGAGAGCAGGGCCTCCTCACTGTGTAACAGTTCCTTGGGAAGACAAATGTCATCACTCCAGATGTCCCCCCTGTCTCCTCCTTCTTTCCCCTGAACATGACGCCGTATGGTATGGAATATTCCTTTGGTTAGTTTGGGTCACCTGTCCCAGCTGTGTCTCCCCCCAATCTTTCACATACCCACAACTTTCTTGCTAGCATGGCAGTATGGGAAGCAGCAAAGGCCTTGGCTCTGTGTAAGCACTTTTCAGCAATAACAAAAACATCTCTCCATTATCAATACTGTATCCTGAACAAATCCTAAGCATAGCTACAAGCTAGCCACTGTGAAGAAAATAAACACCACTTCAGCCCAAACCAGCACACGTGATCAGCGAAAACTGTTGCTAGTGCAGCTTTAGAAAAGGTAAATTATTCACTACTGGCAAATTTCAAATTAGTCTTGCATTCTTTCTCTAAAAATTATGCCCTAATTCAAAGAAGTCCCTGTGGAAACCCTATGGATTTCATTCTAAGTAAGTCTAATGATCCTTTCTTTCTTTATACTTCATAAATATACTTTTCCACAGATTTTTTCATTGCAGCTACTGAACACTGCTTCCGTTATTTTGTTACTAATTTTTGAAGAGAAAAACTTTGATTTCTTCTACTTTATCTTTGCTAGCTGTCAACTAGTCAAATGTGGCTGAACCAGTATATTTTTTCCCTTAGTGTTCTTGTTTTTATTAATAAGTTCTTTAATGCTTAAGGCAATATCATGTTGCTTTAGGATCTATACTATATTCAGAAGTTGATCTTTAGGATCAGATTTTCTATTTCTTTTTTTCTCAATTATTTTAACATTAAAAATCACAAATCCAATATTACTCATAATGATAACACGGGTTTTGTTTTCAGTATTTTTTGTTTGCTTTTTCAGTTGTTTGCTCTTTTAATGTAGGATATACAGTTCAATATAACCAGTACATGGCCTTGCTTGAATTCAGGTATGATATGTAAAAGAAGCCTTACCAAGTACACAGTCGCTCACTTTTTCTGTTGTCTAATTTTTCTTTGATCACACTTACAGGGCAGTATAATGCAGGGGTGGTGTGGAAGAATTACAGAAAAGTTATGTAAGCAACAATTTCACAAGCTGCAAGCAACAGAAATACATATAGGACTTCTAGATTTCACACAGTAATCTTTCTCCTAGGCATTACATTTTCTTTCACTGATCAGCTTAGGTCTTGTGCATCTTTTCTTCATTTGCCACTACATTTTAATTATTATTTCTCTACTTTACCAATAAATATGAGTTTGCCTGGAGCCTTAACTTAAAGTGCCATCAGAATAAAATCTGGGATAACAATTACATAAAGCTTGAAATCTCAGGTAACAAAAATGATACTTTTCTGCCGTATAGGTAAGCCACAGTTTTTCTCTGTCAAGTACCAATATAGGTTTACTACACACTTGATTTAATTGAGTACTTTGCCTTGTTGGTGCCCATATACCTTGACTGCATCACATATCACCAAGAGTTTTCCTTTCATTCCATCTGATCAAAGAATACAGCTACATGCAGCTATTTCTCAGTGACATCACAATCTGACTCTGCAAACAAAGCATACTAAATATATTTCTACAGAATGCATAAGGAGAACTGCACTTCTTCAAACACACGATTGCAGAGTATCTACTATGTATTTAGATAACTGTATTTTTCAGATTCTATAAAATGAGGTATATGGTGGAAATATATAACAAAAACAAGATATTTTGACCACACAGAACTGGGAGAGAGCAAGGGAGAGGAGAGGTGTTGTTAATATAATATAGCTACAGGCACAGAAAAATTGAAATTTCAGAAAATCTAGTTTTCACTGGGAATGAAATTTTTTATGGTCTCCATGGCTATAGAAATTAATTTCAAGTACAAGATCAGTCCATAAAAAGTCTTCATCTTCTACATATTTACCTTTATCACAGAAAGTCCTGATGTGAAAAATTCCACATCATTCCAGAGCCTTAAGCATTCTTCTAAGTATCTGAGATGAACCATAAATACAATAACAGAGTAACTGAATCTGATTAAAAATTCTGTAGGAAATCAGCAGAAGATCTGTGATGCCTGTGGTAGCTTTGCCACTAAGGAAATATCATAGCTATATGAGTTGGAGTTCCCTAATCATCAGCAACTTCACATCCAGCTCTGTTTCAGGGCTGTAGTCCAGACACAGAAAGTCATTCTTCTGGCAGAACTGGATGCAGTTTGCTAGACAAAAGGGCATTATTGACAATTTTATAAACTAATACTTCTTGATCCAAGTTCAAATGCTCATTTTCAGAACGCTGTGACAGAACTGCCCATAAGCAATTATTCTCTTTGCTATCTCTGGATAGGACTGAGCTTTGGCTAGTTTTGACCAGCTCATTCCTTTCCAGCCAGGCTGGAGGTCATAATGGACAAACAGAGCTGAGAATCACGTATCTGCTGCCAGCAGTTCGGTACTCCTCTGGTGGTTTACACAAATTATGTAGGGATGAAGGGAAACAAAACTGGTCCTTGTGTAGGTTAAGTTTAAAAGTTAGGCATCAACTGATAGAGATGCAGTTTTGCAGACAAGACAGAGGTATGACCAACAGCTGTAAAATGCTGCAGAAGGACCTAACAGAATGAAAAGAGATTTAGTGGAGCAAGAGGGCACTGTCCATGGATGAAACAATATTTATCAATGTAGACTTCGCATATTGCTCTGAAACCAAAAAGTTAAGACTCAAACTGAAACCTGGCCTTTGGCTTCCTCCTGCACAGGTATATTTGGAAATGAAAGGTTTGATTGAGCACCGAAGCTGTTCCAAACGTGCTATGTTGCTGGCCAGCAGGATGTGCACAAAGGAGTGGTTTGATTTGTTTGTTGTTCAATTCTGTATATCTGGAAAACGAAAAAGTGTCTGCTCCTTTAAATGGGATATCTGCTTCAATGACATAGTTCATAAGACCAAGAAAGCAACCAAATTATTTTTGTAGTCTTTTTTTTTTCTGAATGAATGAAAAAAATAAGGATCGTAAACCTACTATGGCTTTAAGAGCTTGCATGGAACAGCTTGATACAACTGTCATTTGAATAATACTTTCATCATTCTTTTGACTCCTTAAAATCGTTTGGGGATTTTTTTCTGTAATTTTGAAGAGGTTTGACAGCGTTTGAAATTATTTTGTTTTCCTTTCTGATACAGTTTTAGTTCCTTCCCAATCATAAATAAACACTGAGTATGGCACTCTAAAAATGTCTGCAATATATAATAATTACCTAATCGATACTGATAATATACTACCAAAGTTTTCTAACATAACACTTTTTCTCCTAAAGACAAAGCTTTTAAAAAATAATTTGACACATACAAAGTCATACAAGCATAGACCTTGCACATTCTATCAAGCCTTTAGAAGCATAGTAATTATTATACTTTATCATGTAATGACCTATGACAAAATTTATTTGCCAACAACGGTAAGCACTATACTTTTTATATGCAAATAAAAAAAATCTCATCAGCTCATAGACTTCTTCAAGAGCTGAAAAAAGTTTTAAGTTTTCCAAAACTTAACACTTACTAGCCTTCAAAAAATCGCTGCTTCTATGGATTCCAAGTATTTTCAGTTTGGTCAGGTTCTGTCAGTGCACAGGGTAGAAGGAACTTGTATAACATTTGCGAGTTCTTCTAAAACCGAAAAGGTTTACAAGAAGCATTATGTAGCTTTCCACCCCCTCAGTATTCCCTCTCTCTGTTCTCATCACAGTCGTGTGAGCAGTGTGCTGGGCTGAATTATAAAAAATATGCCATACAAAACATGAAATAATACAGTACCAAGTAGGACTCCAAGGTATTATATAGCGATTGTAAGGGTCTTTCTTAAATTCATTTTTCTTTTGTGTGTTTCTGTATCTGTTAGTACTTATCTTCCTTGCTATTCTCCATTCTGTTGTTCTTGTAAGTAAGTGATTTTAATACAAATGCTGAAATACTACAGAGTAGTATGATTCTCTGTGCTAGTAATAGTAGTTAACCAATGATAAGTGGGCGCTTATAACAGGTGTGTATAAAAGAATCACTTTTGTAAATAATGAAGTTGAAGCTTGCTTTATTACTCACACTGAGTCGGCTGCTTGCTTCCCTGAGCGGCCTACCCCCGCAGCATCCTAGTGAGCTTCTACATTCTCCTATTTCTAGGATTTAAGCCTAAAACAGCAGCGGGGAACATTTTCATTTTGTCAGGTGCAACTAGCCATCCTGGAGACCTAAAATTTAAAGGAATATTAGCTCCTTGGTCTTGCTTATTTGTGTTCAACCTGTGCCTTTATCCACCCATGAGCCAGCTATTGCTGGAGGTACCGACATCTTTAATACTTGAAGTACTTAAGTGTTGACTTCCTTGATGCTGTAGTGACATGCAGTAACATCAGCATGGGATGGTATATGCCCCAACAACTCAATTTACACCAGCATTTCTTAGATTGTTCTTGCACATCTATCCACAAATATGAGCAGTTCAGAGTTCGCATATCCTTGTATCTAGAAAACGTCTCCTGTTCTCAGTCATAGTCATATTTTATCACAGTGAGTGTAACAAAAATAATCTGGAAATAAAACAGGAAATGTTTATTAGTTAACTTATGTTTCTCATACAAATATTTATAGATACTATGTAACTTATCCAAAATGCATAAAAGAAAAGGAACATTCAAAACAACATCATTTTCACTATTAGGTCAGCCAGCATGGGAAGATTTTCTTGATACGAGAATTGTAGCTAAATAAGCATTCTGACACAGATTCTCATTCAGTAAAGTACATAACCACACGTTTCATCTTAAGCATTTGCATTAGTACTTTCTCAGATCAAGACTTGGTAAATCTGCCTGCCTGATATAAGGGTAGAGCTAAGGACATTTTTTCCCTCTTGGGATTAGCCTATGAACTAGAAGAAAAAATTAACTGCAGGAATAAAAGTGGAGCTAGTAGCTTTATGTAAGAACTTCTTTTTAATGAAAGGGGAGCGTAGATAGTCACTTCTGCTTTTGGAGACTGCTTTTGCGATCTGATGCAAGTATCTTGTTCGCTTTGTGTTGGCCTGTAAATGGATCATGCCAAAAAAATAGGAGGAAGCAATCTGTAGGCTCTTTCACTCTTTTTTTAATATCTACTTTAACACTAAAGAGAACCCCATTATTTTGTATGTGTGTTTTCAAAAGCTAAATTGTATGGTCATCTGCCAGAAAAACTAGTGGGAACAATAGGCACTCGGAATATGCCTGTCCTTACTGTCTGGACAGTGCCTAAGCATATTTTTTTCCAACTATCTGAAAATAAGTGCATTTTGAGAGGTAACTGATGCATACATTTCTCAAAGTATTTGGAGTACACATAATGCAAGTGTTTAGCACCTATTCCCTAGGGGCTTTGTATTGATTTCTTTTAGTTAGTCTTTGCAAACATACTGGGGGGAAAAGATGGAAAAAGTTGTGTGTATCTCTGAAATATTGTCATGTAGCAGGCGTGTATTCTGTGATTGAAAAGAATCTGTATTAGGTCATTCTATAAATACCTTCAGTTAAGAAACAGAGAAAGAGAGAGAGAAGGAGAGCAAGAAAGCAAGAGAAAAGGG
>NW_008690041.1:0-6158 GCF_000695815.1 Acanthisitta chloris | reverse complement strand
ATCCGGCTGAAGGAAGGAGTCGTGCGGGGCTCTCTCTTCCTGCCGCCGGGTGAGTGCCCCGGGCTCTCCGCCGACCGGAGAAAGGGAGGTCTCGTGGAACAGAAAACACGCGGCGGCTGTCACCCGGGGACCCGTTTTCCGTGATAGAGCCGAACGCCGCCCCGCAGACAGGCGGATGGGATTGGTTTTCCCTGGAATCCTACGGAGACACTCCCGAATGCTTGCTGGGGGAGCGTGCGTCTTGTGCCCGGCTGCCCTGGCTGGTCCCTCTCGGCCGTCCCGGGCAGGAGGCTCTTGCGAGACAGGCAGGAGCTGAAGGAGAGCAGGGGGTGTAGAGTTTACTACATCGCTGTGTTCGTCCTGTGATTTTTCAGTAGGTTTGATGTTCACTCTGGACTACCAGAACCTGTAACATTCAGAAAATTTGATGCACTTCATTGTGTTACTGTGTGCTGAACCTCCCAAGGATTTTAATAGATTGACTCGAAAAGGCGTTTTCCTTCCCTGTGAAACACATGCCCCTAAGAGAGCAGCAGAAGATATCCTAGAAAATACAGATATTCCACCTCTGTTACACCAGAGCCAAAGCTAAGTTAATAGTTGGGTCACTTTGGTTGTACTATGGTATAAAGATTTCTGAGCAGGTTCTACCTGTTCTGTGTGTGGGGTAGTTGTGCTTTATGAGGTGTGATATGCTGATGGTCTTCTAGTGGTGTTAGAAGTTGAAACCTTACACCAGTGATGGTGTTTGTACACCTGAGCCATGATTTAAACTTCTATTTCACTGTGTTGTGCTAGTAGAATGGCCCTCCACATTACCTCTAAATTAGAACAACTTGTTTCAGCAAATCCTGTGTCACTACAGTTAAGTATTTGAGTATTTTCAGTGAATGATTTCCAAACCAATAATTTTTTATCCATTTAGATACAGATCCAAAGTCCACTGACAAAAAGAAGCAACAGAGTTTGAACTTTGAATTTCAGATGTTGAGTCAGCATGCTGGATTTTCCATCCCTGAGACATGCTTGTTTTGTTCTGTCCTGCCTGCTTAGAGGATCAGTTTGATTTCTGCTGAGCTCAGTGGGAATCCAGAGATCTGCAAGTAGAACTGCATTTTCTCCTTCAGAAAGTTTGGCATTGTAATAGTGTGGCAAAGTCTGGAATCATTGCCTAAATGATGCTAGCATCCCTCTTGATGGAGGATCCAGTTGCAGCATTACTACCACACCTTTCTTTGCTCCCAGGATGAAAGAATGTTAATATTGTTAAGACAGGATCTTAAGTGTGAACCATTCTTAGTAAAAGTGAGATGATGTGAGTGGGCTTATGCTGTAATTTTTTAATTCAGGCCTAAGAGTTACAGGTGTGGGTTTGGTTTGTTTGTTTTTAAATGGTAGTAAAGTTGTGTAGCCCATTTTATCCTGCTTTTTAGTAAGCTGTGAAGAAACTTTACACTTGGGCATGTGTAGGGACTCAGGAAGGTAGTCCAGGATCCTTGTGTAAGGTTGTCTTCATGAGAGCGAAACACTTGACTGTTCTCATTACATGTTCTTGCTAGAAAGCTTTCCAGGTAGGGGTGATAAATGAATGAATACATATTTTCTAGCCATCTAGGCTGACTGTTGTTAACTAAAGGTTACTGTTGATCATGGCATTATGATATACTGACATATTTTCTCTGAAGTAGAATGTTGAACTTCTATGCAAAAAAATCAGAACTGAAAGACCCCAAAAGCATGTTTTGGGCCCTTTCTGACTTCTTAATGCTGTAATTTAGGACATTTCTACCATCTAGCAGGTCTTGTCCGAAACTTCCTTTTCTCAAGTGTGTTGATATGCCAGAGATCTCTTCTTTAATGCATATAGGTAATGTCAGAGAGTTGATGCACTCTTGCACAAGCAGGTCTCTTTTGTGCTGAGATGGTTGTAGTGGGCTGGATCCAGGTGCATCAGAGGTGACATCCGATGACCAGGGAATAAAAGGAAGAACATAAATTGCCTGCCTGGGGTCTTTATAGTTCCATGAGGTAGTGTCCTTAGCCTTTTTTAACTCAAGATCTGCTGGCTTGGCATACAAACATATTACGACATCACCTTGGCTGCAAAAGCGTGGCTGCTTAAAATTGTGGTTCATATTCTTTCTGGAGTTTTTTGGGAGGGACTACACATGTATGTGCATGTGTATCTGTACATCAGTTGTGCACGCATAACCGCCCATACAGCTGTCAGTTTTGCCATCTGTCCCATCACATCTGCAGTAGCAGTTTTCCTGGCAAGTGGTAACAGTCCTGATGTTGAGACAGAACTAGTAAGCCTAGTTGATTTGTTTAGCAGTGGGAAAACAAAATTTGCTGTGCATTGCTCAATGCAGCTTATTCCACAGTTTATGCAAGTTTTGTACAATCTGCTTTGAGGGCTCATTGCTCTTGCCTCATTACTTATGAGCTTGCACTTTGCTAATTAAGGTGTGACTTCTTCGTGGGATAGTAGTTGACTATTAGTCAACTATTATATAATAGTATGATTGTTCTGAGGGCTAGAGGTTAAGACCATTAAAAATTACATTTAGAACAGTTGGTTGGTTTTTTTGTAAAAAAAGGTCTAACTTCACATATTTTTACAGGAACATAAGGACTGATTTATAGTTTGAAATAGCTAAAGTGGGATACAGCACTGGTTCTCTTAATCTCTACTGTGCAAATGGAAAAGTAATGAGTATTAATAGTAAATGTCTTAAGCATTCTATATTTTGTTGTTCCCTCTTCACCAGATAGTCTTTAGTGTCCTGTTTGATAACATCTTCTTTTTAATATAGGGGATGGCCCCTTTCCAGGAGTGATTGACATGTATGGTGATGAAGGCGGCTTGATTGAGTTTAGATCCAGTCTCCTGGCTACCCGTGGTTTTGCTGCTCTTTCTCTGCCATATTTTGATTTTGAAGATCTTCCTAAGGTCATGAAAGAACTCAGACTTGAGTACTTTGAGGATGCAGCTAGATTCCTACAGCGTCACCCAAAGGTGAGTGTAAAATGAGATCTCTTGGGAAAAGGGAGGATTTGGCAGTCATGCCTAAGTCGTGGTGGTGGTGTGGGTTTTTTTGACTATCAGTTTCTGATGTGCAGATTTAGGCCAAATAGTGGAAAAACTGTAGACCCTACATAGGCAACTGCACATCTGGCTGTGGAGAGTGAATGTTTTCTAGCACAAGCTGTTAAATAATTTCATGCTGGAAACTAGAAGATTACTGATCATTAGGATAGAGAAGTGCTGGAATATCCTCCTAACAGGAGTAGTGGTGATAAAGATGTTTTTTAAAAAAAAATCATAGAATTTTAGGGGGTTTAATGGATCTTATAGGTCATCTAGTCCCACCCCCTGCTGCCGTGGACACCTCCCCACTAGATCAGGTTGCTCAAGGCTTCATCCAAACTGGCTCTGAACACTGCCAGGCTTGAGGCTTCTACTACCTCTCTGGGCAACCTGGTCCCGTGCCTCACCACCCTCACAGTAAAAAACTTTTTCTTAATATCTAACCTAAATTTCCCCTCCTCCAGTTTGTACCTATTGCCCCTTGTCCTGTCACCGCAGCTCCTAACAAGAAATAAAAGCATTTAGTTTAAGAGAGGATGATACAAAACTGCTCAATAGTCACTGAAAAAATGGATTTGACGACTTGGGATGTTGCTTTCAATTTTACATTCCAGACTAGAAAAAGACGAGACTAAAGGCTACTTACCTAATCCTTTGAATGTAATTTGTGAGGTTACTGTGACATACATAGCAATAGACTGTGCTTGAATTTCCTGCTACCTGTTTTGGGAAAAAGAGAAAAATTTTGCATCGACATATGCAGTAGGGACCAGGTGAGGATCAAGTGTTGGTACATCTTGTGTCTTTCTGTGGGATTTTTTTGTGGGATTTGACAGCTCTTGGTGTGTCTGAGAAATAAGACAGTAAACAGAGAGAGGAGTGTGGGTCCAGGCTGTAGCTTTTCAACAGGTCACATCAATAATTAAGCTAATCTTTTCTTTTTTTAATAACACAACTCCAAAGTCATTTAATAGCAAATCCCATTGTACTGCATACTTCCTTTGTTCTTTTCTTCCTCTCTTACCCACTCCCTGTCTTACCTGAAGGTGAAAGGACCAGGAGTTGGAGTGATTGGGACTGGGAAAGGGGGAGAATTAGCACTCTCCATGATCACCTTCCTGCCAGAAGTCGTGGCTGCTGTCTGTATCTCCGGCTGTAGTTCAAACACGATTGCAGACCTCCATTATGGTGAGATGACTCTGCCTGGGCTGTGTTTTGATATGAACAAGGTCAGTATCTCTGACACTGGTGTATTTGACATTTTTGAAGCTCTGGATGACCCAACGAATCCTGCTAATTCTTCTTGCACAATCCCCATTGAAAAAGCAGAGGGTCACTTTCTCTTCGTGGTAGGGGAAGATGATCGTATGTGGAAGAGCTCCTTATATGCTGAGCTGGCAATCAAGCGTTTACGCCAGCATGGGAAAGAGAACTTTGAACTCCTGAGTTACCCAGGAGCAGGTCACCGAATTGATCCTCCTTCTACTCCGTTTTGTCAGGTAGCTATGGATCGTGTTTTGAGGGTGCCTGTTCTCGGGGGTGGAGAGAGCAAAGCGCATGCCTATGCACAGGAACACTCCTGGGGAAAGATTCAGGAGTTTCTGCACTTGCATTTGGGATGAACACTTAAGCAGATGCAAGCTGTTGCAGAACTGCAGAGGACTGAGCTTGAGCCAGCAGAATGACTGGTGAATTGGAGGGACTGACTGAGAAAAGCCTTGAAATATGAAATAACCAAATAACTACTTAGCTACAAGTATAAATCCAAAAAGAAAGGTATTATTTGGACTAGCCTAAGTTACAGGTTCACAAAGGAGAAGTGAAACAGTAAGCAGGCTACACCATGTTACAAATTGACAGCCCAAAGTGGTCATGATAGCAAGAAACAAATATCTGAAGACAGTAGTAGGTACTTTCTTGTTTGCAGTATTAGTGACTCGAAGAATGTACCAGCCAGCCTGCAAACCTCAGCAGTAACCCAGGGTTGCACCTGGGGAATGATGAGTGATAAACTCTGACATCAAAAAGTGATGTAAAAAGTAAATGATTCTGGCTTTGAGTCCTATGTTACCTTAGCCCAGAACGCTCAGATTTACAGACCAATACACCTTGGAAATGTTTTCTGTCTATATGAAGCTGGAGATACCTATCTGCAATGAGGCTCGTAAAGTTGGTATACCTTATGTCAGAGTCTTCTGTGACACCACCTGTTCTTTCCAACAAAAACTACCTGGAGAGTGGGAGAATGAAGAGTACTTTTCCTGTCATCCAGGGAGAATGGCGCTATTTTGTATTGGGGATTTAACCATCTGTTCCTATAATGTCTTGGATTGGCATTTGACACCCAGGGTAATAAATTCTGTTGGATAGGTTAAAGAATGTCTAAATGTAGCCATTAAGGTAAGGATTAATTATTCATGGAACTCTTTAGTAATGCTGTCAGCAGATGTAGACAGCTGTTCTTAGGGAGGAAGCAGAGTTGAGAGACAGAATACTAGCCTGTAGAAGATTAAGACTGACTGTAAAATGCTGTCACCTTATGGCAGTGATCAACTAAAATCGTAATTCTTAAAAAACCAAAAACCAATCCAAACCAACAACCAAACTAACCAGCCCTGTCCAAAAAAAACCCCAGATAAATCCAAATCTAGGATATATTTTCCATGACTGCCTGAGATTGGGGGGTTTATTAATCCTCATTATTTTTTAGCTAGCATCTTATTTTTCCCCACCACTGAGGTAGAAGGAAGCAGCATCTTCCAAATGGGCTGGTCTCTCTCAAGGGTCTTGTTGAAATGGTGCCTGTGCTGAAGGCCTGTTTAATGAGGGCCTCTGTCAATCCAATTTCTCCTTCCAAAGTCATTTTGTCAGTCCAGTTTGAGAGCTGCCCAGGAAGATACAAAGCCTTCATCCTTGTTACTCAGTTTTGCTTTGCTCTCAGGGAGCTTTCCTCCAGTTAAGTGTCATTATGCTGCTGCTCATGTCTCATTAGCTTTCTGCAAGTTTTACTCCTCTTCATCATTTGATTTAAAGTCACACATTCTTCACACACCATCAGTGCCAACTG
>NW_008690040.1:3278-6220 GCF_000695815.1 Acanthisitta chloris | reverse complement strand
AACCTGGTCGATTCTATGATTCTATGAGTATAAAACAGGAACACAAATGCAACAAAAGTGCAAGTCACTTACTTGTTTCATTTCTTAGTGCTGATGGCACCTGGTGAACTTTGTTATATAGAATGGCACACACAGTTAAGACAAGAAGGATCAGTAAGATCTGGTTGACTGAAACAAAAGGGAGAATGTGTTAACAAGTAGTATAAGAGCCAATTCCCAAGTAAAAAGAGAAGGATCCAATTTGCAACCAGCACATACCATAACCTGCACCTGCTGTGCTCAGGAAATTCTCTTATTTGATCAAGCTAAAAATTGTACATTGAAAACATGACAGTATCTCCCCCTGTTATAACTGTACCCAACTATCTGATTTTCATGGTTAATTTGCTCACTAAATTAAAGGACTCCCAATATATATATGGGTCATCCATACTAGGAAATTCCATGTTTCTGAACTTTACCAGGATCTTGGAACCTTTGATTTCCTGGCTAGTTTGTTGTCAAAAAACTTATTGTTGTGACCCTCACAGGACATCATGACTTAAGTATTTTCATGCAGCCCTTTCCTTCTCTCACACTTCCCTGATAAAACTCCAAACACAGCAGAATTTATTCCTTTTTGCTATCTCAGTGTTCAGATCTTCAAGGTGTATTTGAGCAAACCCCTAACCATCCCAGAAGAACAAACTGCTGCTGGGATCAGGAATGTTTCAAACTGCATGAAAATACAGATTTTGATAGGGTAACTTTAATTAGTCAAACTAAAACAAAGAAAAGGCAAAGACCTGACTGTGTGTTCTGATTCACAGCTCCTAGAACACTGTCTTGGATAAGTTTAAAGCACACAACACAATCCAACCATGTCCAGGTACTAGGACAGTTCAGGGAGTACAACAGAGAAGGAACACATCAACAGTCACTTGGATGAAGGAAGTTCTGTGTTTCAGACTACTGTGTTACTTTTGCACCACCATAATAGGAATTTAAGGTGTACAAAAGAGCAAAACAAAGAGGATTTTGGACTGTTTTAATCCCAGGGGCCAACTGACCACAACTGGGCATGAGAATCAACTGACATTGGTAAACATTAGTAAGGAGGAATTGATGAGGAGTCTCCAGCAACACCAGGAACTGCATGGTAGAAGGCTGATAATGGGGATGATGCTCATGGGCTCCTGACACTGTGGATTTGTAGCCTCTTCCAAGTGTTTTGGACTTGAAATGACACAGAGCTGAGGAAACAGCCCATTGACTTCAGAGCAACTTGGGGAGCATAAGTGAAGGCAAATACTGGTCCATTATCAGTCACTGACCCTGACAGCTGGTGAGAATCCCAAAGTTCTTGGGGCCACACTTCAAATTGGAGTATGAACAGCATTAATGTGCAGAGTTCTGTAAAGATGTCAGATTCAGTGCTCTGGACACAGCAAACATGAAACAGCAGCTACCTGCACCCTCAGTGGGAAACATCAGGATCTCCATCCCCATGCAGTAACCCAGTGAGGAATTTTAAATCCATGACATTTATGATCGTATTTATCTGACTTAGTCAACAGGAAAACACTGATTTGAAAACCTGAAGCTAAACATAATTTAGCACAACCAGAACTATAAATTTGGATGAAATTGTGACCACAGCTGCATGAGGAATGGTATTTGACACTTCTGCCCTCTGTTAAAAACATGTATTTCAAATGGTTTGAATCTCTCTTACTTTTCTTTAAAAGAGCCATGTGTCCTGTTGGATGAGAACTGTGATCTGTGGTAAAATAAAACAAAAAGTCATTCAATAAAAAAAGAACAGAGAAAAATCATTAATACCAGCAGTGAATACTAGTTAGTTATTTCAGGGACAAGGTCTTGAGTTATCAAATTTTAACATTGACCTGGTGAAAAATAAAAGTGAACTCTGAATTTGTAAAAACCTTATTTTTTTGAACAAATGCCTAATATTCTGGGCTATAAATGTCTTTTGATTTAAGCAACTAATAGGCTCAGGGGTGACCTCATGGCTCTCTCCAACTCCCTGACAGGGCTGGAGAGAGGTGGGGGATGTCTGTCCTGCCATGGCTGCAGGGAGAGGACTAGAGGGAATGGCCTTGAGCTGAGACAGGGTAGAGTCAGATTGGATGTGAGGAGAAATGTTTTCCTTGTGAGGGTGTTCAGGCACTGGAATATTGCCCAGGGAGGTTGTGGGGTCACCATCCCTGGCAGTGTTTAAGAGGCATCTGGATCTGATGCTAGAGGATATGGTTCAGGAGTTCCAGCAGTGACAGGTTCATGGTTGGACTCAATGACCTTAGAGGTCTCCTCCCACCTTGATGACTCTATGATTCTAAAACACCCACTGACACCATTTATAAATATATTTCCCTCTGATTTCACCTAAAAGATAACAGCTATCACAAGCACTTGCTGGAGTATGCTCTCAGACATATGGGAATCTTATGTTGGTGCAGTGTCTTTCAGATCCTTGAAAAGTGTCATGGCAGTAGTGGAAATATTTTCTAACAGCAGTATCCTTCCACTACCAGGAATGACAGAGTATGTGTCATGTGGTTGTATTTAAGCACATTGTGATGCTGTAGCCTCCCCTCAAATTGTGCTTCTAAACCAGGCCCCACATTAGTCCTGACTATGTCTGAGAGGAGAGAACACCATCCCTAAAATACAGGATTATGGAAAACACAATATTCATTTGAATTTTGTTTAGGGAAAAATGCCACCAAACCAAAAAACTGAAATAACAAAAACAAACAAACAAGCAACGGTAAAAAACAGCACCAGAAGTTGGGGGGAATACAACTATGTGATCTAACCTTTATACTTGGGTATAGGACAGGAATCGATTGTTCCTGTTTCCACATACAGATATGGACACATTACAGCACAGATAAGGATATTGGATGGTTTCTATGCACACATAAAAGTAAAACATTTTC
>NW_008690040.1:420-3266 GCF_000695815.1 Acanthisitta chloris | reverse complement strand
AATTCTTGAAACCTGAGTCACAAAACTGACCACCCCTCATTGGTTAAGGCTGAAATTTAGGCAGCATCCTAAATTAGTCTCTACTTCGACCAAAATGACAGTAAAATCATTTTTTAAAAAGCTAAGATGTGGCTTTGCTTAAAACCACTTCTATTCACAAGTAGTTAGGTTCCAACAGATGAATTAAGTGCAATAAGAAAGGAGTATTTCTGGAAGTCCTTTCACATCTGCACTACTTATCTACATTCCAGCAGATCATTCTCTTCATGTGGCATTGATTTACACACAGGAAACCAAGCTTATCTGTCTGAAAAAAACACCCCACAGCTGAGAACGCCCTTCTCTCACGCATTACACATAACTATTGTCTTCTTAGACGTTTAAAAACTACTCATTTAGGAAACCAGAGGACAACAGAACCTGCTACGCTCTTGGACTGACTCTCTAACGCCACTTCAGCTAAGCACAGTCTCACACGGATTTCCCTAGAGCTGAATTAGCATTTGTATATGTGCATTAGCATTTGTAACTTTGCATTAGCATTTGTATCTTTCAACTTGCAACGATAATCACCACCAACCCTGAGGATCACAGAGAGGTGAAAGTTGCAGAGTCACAGCTTCACGCTATCTCCAGAAGTTATCAAATCCACATGAATTGAACCATGTTTTAAACTTTCAAACCCAGACTCAGACACTCGCACAAGTTTGAGCTCTAGAAATACAGCGTTCCTAAGCCTGAGAAACGCAGATTGATTACCGACTGATTTTTAAGGAAACAGAGGTATATTTGTCCCCCTGCAAATATTTGCCCCGTTTTTTTCTGGCTGCAGACATTATTTCTTGGACCCTGGCAGTCCCTGCCTCGTTTACCAAATCCTGTAACAAAACAAGGGGCTGCAGAAGGGAAAGCTCACAAACAGTGACATTATTGCTCAGATACTTCCTGCTTAATTAGTCTTTTTACCTCTTCAAAGCAGCACAGTACTCGGGACTCCGCTCTCCTGAAGCGCTGTGGAGCTATTCACTTGGATCCTTGACAGCCCACAGCTGTAAGCTCTCTTGCCAAAGCTTCCTTGACCACCATCCTCCTTTGAAGTCACCCCCACAAGGGTCTTACAGGGCACAGTAACAGTTTTAAGATTCAGCTCCTTTTTCAAACTCTTCAGAGTTGACTTTGGAGTTGTGCTGGTTTGCTTTTCTTTCTCTGCTGCTAAGGAATAGCACAGAGTCCAGACGTCGCCCTGGAGGAATGAGAGCCCATAAACCACTTCCAGATGTGCAGAACGATGATGCAGCCTCAAATCTGGCAAACTTGCCTCACAGCTTCAGCTAGCAGATTGCAAACAAATCCCCTAAGACAAAAAGTCTTAAGGGGGTGGGGGAAAGAGAAGGAAACAAACACTTTCAGAACTTAGCCTAGTCACAAGTTAGTTTTCTAGTCATTATTTATGGTGAATGTGAACAGATAACTAGTGTGTCAGAGCTAAACTACAACATGCCATGCTCAAACTGAAAGCTAAAGTTTTTCCAGTGTCTGCTGGCAGAGTTCTTGTGAGTCAAAAGCTAAGGGAAACCTGCAAAAATCAACTCTGAACATTTTGACTTGAGTCTTCTCATTTCCAAGTCTTCGAGCATTTAATCCAAAGGTTTGGTTTAGATTCAGAAGGATCTTAGCTCAAGGGAACCAGCACATGTTGATACCTTGTCTCCTAAGCTCTCCTGGAACGCCTTTGCATTTTTAGTTCTACATCACTTCTCTTGTTCAAATCCTCTCCCTTCTAGGACAAAACACTGTTTTGTCACAGGACTCTCACGAGTACCAAAAAGAATAATAATCAGCTTCAATTCTAAACTGTTTTTCATATAGTGCAAAACTTAGGGGTACTCTGTCAAGGTTTTAAAAATCTTAAGGGTTTTAGAAACCTTAAGTGTTTTAAATGAAGACTGCTGTTCCATTTGCAGGAGCTGAAAATGGGGATTTTCACCTGTATGTCTCAAACTGTATTATCCACGTCTGAATTTGTACAGAAACACATCTTTTGCAGAGCTGCTTGAAGGAAAAAAAAAGAAGTTATACATACTTCATGCACATGGCCATAACTATTAGTACTTTTTCTGTCCTGTGGTATTTAAGCTATATTAAGCTCGTGTTCATCAAAATCCACGTGTATTTCTCACCTCCCTTCCATTTCTATGTGAGTGTGAACAGATCTCAGCAACACAGAGCCAGATGAGTCTGCAGAATTGGGACCAGCTCCTTCACCTGGCAGAAACCCCTGGATTACTGGCAACGCAGCAGCACTTTCTTTGGCTTTCCCTCAGCCTCACACGTTCTCACACAGGAAGGAGAGCAGCTCCGTCCTGCAGAACGAGACCAATTTACTCAGACCATGCCCCGCTAAGTGCAGAACCGAAACCTCCAGCGTTTAAATTAAAAAACCACAAAAAAACCACAAACCCCCACCCCCCCCCCCCCCCCCCCGCCGTTAGCCGGTTACAAAGACATCTGCTACACGTTTCGTAGGGTCCCAAGGCACAGCCGAGCGCCCTAAGCTAAAGGCCACACACGCCGGTCCCGCGGGGCCCCGAGCATCCCGGGCGGTTTCTCGGTGCGGGGGACAGAGGGATCGTGCGGGGCAGGTCCGTGCCAGGGACAGGTCCGTGTCGGGGACAGGTCCGTGTTGGGGACAGGTCGGTGCCAGGGAGAGGTGTTTATCAGGGACAGGTCCGTGCCAGGGACAGGTCCGTGTCGGGGACAGGTCCGTGTTGGGGACAGGTCGGTGCCAGGGAGAGGTGTTTATCAGGGACAGGTCCGTGCCAGGGACAGGTCCGTGTCGGGGACAG
>NW_008690040.1:0-274 GCF_000695815.1 Acanthisitta chloris | reverse complement strand
GCAAGGTGAGTGCCATGGCCAGCTGAGTGTCGGGGACAGGTCTGTGCCGGGACAGGTGTGTGTGAGAGGACAGGTCTGTGCCGGGACAGGTGTGTGTCAGGGACAGGTGAGTGTCGGGGACAGGTCGATGCCGGGACAGGTCTGTGTGAGAGGACAGGACTGTGCCGGGACAGGTCTGTGTGAGAGGACAGGTCTGTGCCGGGAACAGGTGAGTGTCGGGGACAGGTCCGTGATCTGGGGCAGGTCGGTGCCGGGACAGGTGTGTGTCAGGGAC
>NW_008690039.1:65924-69078 GCF_000695815.1 Acanthisitta chloris | reverse complement strand
CCTAAAACCAAGACAAAAGTGAGGATCTTTTAGTCTGTATTCCAGCACCTAACTAAAAGCAGGACTGCACAGTCCTTGAGTACCCAAAAACCTCTTGTACAAGCATCTTCATTCTGCAGAATTCCTGTGTCTACGTGGACAGCTCCATCCACTCTCAGGCTCTACACCTGAAACATGTCCCTAGCCCATAAATAACAGTCTTGCTGGCACAGAGCCTCATCCTGATGGCTGATTTATGGACCTGCAGGAAGAACAGGCCAGCCCTTGAGGCCACAACCTCACCCCTCAATATTTTAATATCCAGGAGGATGTGAGAGTGACGGAGCTGAAACACTGACCTTCTTGTGCATTGCAATACACCATATATCAGTTGGTGCAGTGGTTGGGTTAACACTGGGAAATCAGCTGAAAGTGGGAGATCAAGAACCATGTGTCTTTGCCGTCTAGACATTTTGTGCTCTCAAAGTCCTTTTGATGTGAAAAAAAAGTGCAAAACTAAGGTTGTTTTGGTTTTGTTTTCCTAGTAAAATGTATACAAGTTGCCTGAAAAGTGATTGAGAAGAGGATTCTAATCAGGGCATCCCAATGACCTAGGAAGATGATAAACTGACTATGGGATGAGTGAATCTGTGCGTTGGTACCAGCACCAAATCCCTTGATGTATTCACAGTAAGTTAGAAGTTGCAGCATGTCAAAAGCTGTGACAGAGAAGGTGTGACAGTTAAAAGGCAAATACCAAAAATAAAGTAAAATAAATCTTTGAGCAGGCTGAAAACTCTAAATAATTAAAACTCTCAAAAAGTGTAAGAAGTGAAGCAGAAATGATTGCTGGTGCTAATAATTCCTCCATGTGTCCAGGCATCATTTTCTTATCTAAGATGTCAGATTTCGCATGACAGAAAGTTGTCACCCCCAGATTGGTATTTTTGGAACTGCTCAGTGTCTAACCAGTTAGTGATAGTAGCTAATTGTAATCCTGATGACTGGAAATTAAATGAGTGCTGCTGCTGCACGCTGAGGTGTGCCCTGAGTTGAGGTGTGCCCTGAGTTGAGGTGTGCCCTGAGTTGAGGTGTACCCTGATCTGAGGTGTGCCCTGGGTTGAGGTGTGCCCTGGGTTGAGGTGTGCCCTGACCTGAGGTGTGCCCTGATCTGAGGTGTGCTCTGGGCTGAGGTGTGCTCTGGGCTGGCAGCCTAGTGGTGGGAACTGATGGGACCTTCAGCCCCCACCAGCTGCCCATATTACCCACTCCAATATGCTTTTAAGCACACCTTTAGCTGTCGCTTTCTATCCCTACTAGCAAGGATTTGGACAGATCAGTGGGAACACAGAAACACAAAAAGTGAGTGCTATCCTGGTTTTTAACCTTGAGGCACAACAGCCGTTTCACTCTATAAATCTATCAATATTGCTACATGCCTTCTGTTGTAGCATTGCTTTATATTTCTATGTTCTCTGCCAAAGAATTTTTTTCAATATTGCAAAAATAGGAAGAAAGCATTGGGTTAAGATGATGATGTAGCCAAGAGTAAGGATTTGTGGAGGAATGAGGGAGAGCAGCGGCGCTCTGTGACAGCAGAAATAAAAGCACAAGCAGAGAACCACATTGCAATCTCTATCCACCAAAAACAACTGGAAATCAGCAGCTGCCCCACGTGGACTCAAGGGCTGCCACCTATGGAAAGAGAGAGCCCCAGAGCCACACAGGGCACAGCTGTGCAGGGAGAGCTGGAGACTCACGCTGTGCTTGAGAGGCAAGGAGAGCTGGGGAGGCAGGGGGTGAAGTTTCTGAGCACTGCAGTTCTGCAGTGATTTGTCCAAGATGGGCTGCTCACCCATGAACATAACCAAGAAGGTGCTTAATGCTGCTCACAGCTGCTTTTTTCCTGCTTTTTCTTTCTTTCCTTCCTTCCCCTCCCTCTTCCTTTCTATTGTGGAGTTTTCTGTTGGGTGAGGGAGTTGAATCAGCCCCCAGCAGGATCAGACAGGAGGTTGAAGACAACTCAGGGAGGGCATCCAGGGGCAAGGAGAGACCTGGAGAATTATAAAGAAGGGATGGGGTATGGGAGGAGCTGTGAGCATTGGAATTGCCCAGGCAGGTGGTAGAGTCACTCACCTTCCCTGGAAGTGTTTAAGAGGTGTCTGGATCTGACACTGGAGGACATGGTTTAGGGTTTAGGGGTTACAGCAGTGATAGGTTAATAGTTGGACTTGATGACCTTAAAGGTCTCCTTCAACCTTGATGATTCTATCATTCCATGAGGCTGATGTGTCCCAGCTTGTTGCCTCCTCATCCTGAGCCTGGTGATGGAGAGGCAACATGTGTAGCCTTGGAGCTGAGGCCTCAAGGTCCTGCTGAGGGTGTCAATGGTTCTACAGCTGCAAAATATAATTGTGAGCAAGGCAGGTCCAGCTGGCACCCACAGCTCCCATCCCAAACAGATGTGCTCAAACACTTCCCAACCACCGTTCAGAGAGGGCCAGTGGAGACATGGTGTGCGGCATTTGCCAGGCTGCAGTGACTGTTCCCGTGTGTTCCTCTGCTTGTTAATCCATGCACTCCTCACTGTTGATTTAAATACCTTTATGTGACATTTGGAGACTAATGGAGCATGCTGACCCAGAAGGAGACTCTGAAAGGTTGTCTGATATGATACACATAAATCACAGCCTATTCACTCTTGCATATGATCCCTTCCCTGTGCAGACATGGCTTCTGTAGCACAAAAGTAGAGATAAGTAGCAAAAGCTGCTCAAGGAGAAGCCTCATTGTACATGTTACGACAGCCAGGAGAGGGATTAATCCTGGCAGTGGTTCCCCTGTATTTGTTAAAGCGGCTGATGTGCAGTGACAGTGGTGACTGCTCCTTTCCACAGTGCTGCTGAGGAAATTTTACCTGCCTGCTCCTTCAGAGGTGCTTAATGCATCGTTTCTAGCTCACAGGTATGATCAGACCTACAGGTAAAGCACAGCCCTGTGGCACCACACAGAAACATAACACCTTATTAGCTCACACTCCTCAAAAACCTTCCCTGGAGATTCGTAAACGCTGTAAGTGTCACAATCTCTCTGAGAGCAGCACAAACATATCCCCTTCCATATTCCTGGGATCAACAAACAGCCTTTCCTGGAGTGCATAGCTAAGCCCTTTCTT
>NW_008690039.1:63434-65906 GCF_000695815.1 Acanthisitta chloris | reverse complement strand
GAGCAAGGCTTTTTCCTTGCTTCACTGGGTGTTGCTTTAGTGCTCGTGAGTAGCTTAGCTAAGGCAAAAAGAGCTTGTTCCATTCAGAACAGCACTCAAATAGTTGGGCTACTCAAGGAGAAAGTGTTTCTCAATCACTCCTTTTGAATCCTCTGTATTTGACATAGAAGTGCTAAACATGAGTGGAAGGAGTGGGAGAGAATAAAAAGCTTTGATTTCTCAAGGCTGGTGATGAATGGTGGTGTTAATGGGAACTCTGGGCTAATTGTATCTATGCTGGGGAGTATTTTTCCCCTTCCTTTTTCTCCCCCTTTCTTTCTTTCATCCCATAATTGAACAAGCTGCTAAAAGAACCTTAGGATTAAATATTGAACAAAATGCTTCCTAAGTAAGTGTCGCAGCTAATGCACCAGAGAGTTGTGCTAGTTTTTCCTACACTTCTAGTGTTTAGGGAATGCTCTTGATACAGCTCTGACTCTCCTGCCTGTAAACACACAGCAGCTGAGCAACAGGAGGAGGGATGGAGAGGCACTTTGCCTGCACATCAATCTGGTAACACTTTCTAGATTGCACAGATATACTCCTGGACAAGAGAGGGAAGCTGTTCTCTCTGCAGAGGGGATTCCCAGGGAACGGGCCCACCTTAAGCTGACTTCCATCCACAAAGGCTAAGAGAGGAAAGAAACATAATAAGTAATCTAAAGCGACAGCCATGCTGTGATGGAAAAAGGCTTTAAAAGTAATTGTATCAAAAGCATGAGCTTCTGTGCAGAGTTGAGGCCCTGAATGGCTTAATTAAAAACGAAGCTGTATTTGCTGTCAGAAATCTATCAAAAGTAAAACCAAAGTGTAATCAGATTCAGCCTTTAGATGGAAACTGACTGTGCACCGATAAGCATTTTCCCTTTCTTTGCTTCACAGAACAACTAAAAAAAGGTGAATAGCAAACACCAATTCCCCTCACTGTCATCAGCACTGAAGTATTTCACTGAAGCAAAATGTTAAGAAGGAAGTTGGGACTGGACATTTAAAGACTTCAAATTAACTGAATTTTCTCCCCAACTTGATTGTAAGTAACCATACCGTCATTTACTGCAGAATGTGAAGTGCAGGACAGCTGAAGTGCTTCAGACACAGCCTGTGTTGCTTCAGCTATTGCCAAGGGAAGGCGTTTGGCTTGCCAGAGTAGTTTGTATGTAAATTGAGTTGAGGTTATTTGTGTTTCAGTGTTACTTAGAAGTTAAACAGCCCTTTGAGAAGGAAATTTTAGTCAAATCAACACATGCATTCCACCCTTCTCCCAATGGGGAAGCAATTAGAAGAGCAAGGAAAGCATTCCCAAGCATCATTGCTTAACAAACAGGTTTGAAGTGTTTGCTTTTTTTTCTTTGTTATCTAATAACAATACTGATTTGATGTCTCTTTAGTCTTTGTATTTCACTCCCTCATGGTTTGAGCATAGACAATCATGTATGAGTCTTTTATTTTGTACCAGTTCATGAGAGTGTTGCTATTGTTGCTTTTTTCCTGTTGCATAGTGGGAAAAGATGCCTGCTCATATCTTACATAGTCTCAAGAGCTCAATAAGAAACAAAAAGTTCCAGAAATATAAATCTAAACTTGAAAGATTAGCAGGATCTTTCCTAGCTAATTTTTTGGATATTGGTAGGCAACCTGGTCTGATTTCATTTCCAAGGTCAGGGCTGGCAGTTACATGACCAGAAACGCTGGGTTTTGTTAGCTCAATCAGACCATGTTCTATATGGATACAGAAATGCCTGGGTGAAATTCTGTGCCTCATGTTATGCAGGAGGGCAGGGGAGCAGATCTTAGTGGTTCACTAAGCTCTTGAGATGCTTTTATGAGGCTCTGTCAGTGAGACTGGGAGTCAGGCTCCCAGAGGATGAGAAAAACACAAATAATTGTCTTTTTTGTTTATTTTTTTTTCCTTAATGTGTAATTTATCATCATGTGGAAGATCTGTTGCAGAACATAAATCTGATTCTCCAGGGCAACTGTGATTGTCTCCTTCAGTTTCCTCTTCTCTGCACTCTGGAACTCTCTTGTATAAGAAGTAAGCACTTTTAGATGTCAGTGGTTCTTATGAATGAAATTAACTTTTACCCCGATTGATATTCCATTGGAACACCACCTATGGAAAAAAAAGAAAGGAAGAGGAGAATGGTAACTTGTAATATACACAGCAACAGCACCAAACTCCATAAGCCTAATGAAACTTTAAAGAAATGATATTCACCTTATTCTAAGGTATAGTTTGAAAAATCAGTGCGTAATTCAGATAAGACACATCTGGACTTTCAGTTGAGTTTTTCTGTGGAATTCTTTTTTACTGTCTTCATATGCTGTGGAGTTTTCTTGTGATAAGAAGTGAACCTGTCATCAAATTAGCTGCCATGGACATTACGTTGTCCATCACTTCACCATCAGCCTTTCTCTCCAGTTCCCAAAAGA
>NW_008690039.1:59023-63403 GCF_000695815.1 Acanthisitta chloris | reverse complement strand
ATATAAATAATATAATCTTATATATCTTACAGATATAAGATATAATCTAAGCTCTTTTCTCATCAGTAGGTTGGTGAAGTTCGATGCTGAGTCGTGCAGTTTTGACTTGGAAATGCTTTGCTTTTGACTTCAGTGTCTTGTTTCTTGGAGAGCTTATCAACAGAGTGGATTTAACAGTCTACCTTGGTAAGTACCTTTAGCTGTCACTGTTACTGACATGGTCTAACTTGGATAGCTTCATCTTAGTCTCTTTGTAAACACAGATTTGTTTTCCAGACCTTTCCTCCCTTGAGACCACAATGATTTAAGTGCAAACAGTGCATGTCCCAGAGCCTAGGAGCAGAATTTCCCACAAACATTTCCAAGTTTGGAACAAAAGCAGGTTTCCACATTAAAAGCTTCTCTCTATGTTTGCAAGAAAGCCCTGTCTGAGCTGAATGTTCTTAGGCAAGAGCACTTCATTAGGTAATTCTGCTCTCAACTGTGTGCTCATGAAGCATTCCCATTTAACCTCAGAGAAGGATGTGTGTATGTGAAGTCAATGAGCTCTTGTAGTCCTAGAAGTCATCCTTTTGAAAACTATTAACAACTACCATAACAGCTTCCTGAGGTTAACAGCTAAAGGCCATTTGAGATCCCTGCTCCATTTTCCATTATATCATACTTAAAACAGAGTGGCGTGGTATCTAGGCCCCGTGGAGAGATGTGTGCCAGCTACAACAACCATAGCTGTTAAATTTGTCAGAAGACTGAAAGGTCGAGAGACCTATCCCCAACCTTTCTTAGGCTTTCTGTTTTCTTCTATTTTTCACTGATGGCCTTTGCCATGACTTGAGTTCATCTAGGACCACCTGCTTGCTCTACACATATTCAGCTTGGGTAGGTTTGTTTCCATTATCTTGCTTTATTTGACTGCTTAGGAGTCAAATAAACTGCAGCCAGTTTCACCTGCAAAAAGGAGCTTGAATTCTGTATTCATTTCTAGCCCTGTGTTGACTGCAGGTATGGCTTTATTTGCAGCCTTGTGCTTAGAAGTGGCATTGCAGTTCCCTGGCTTCATGTCATCACTTTTAAGCTTTCATTCTGCCTGAAATAGAGATGTTACCTGATGGGAACTGTATTTTAGGAATAAATAACAGAAACAGAAGAGATCTGGATGCCACTTCACTGTTTCTTTCAGACCATGAAGGTATTGCACCATTCAGCACACCAAAGGATAGTTCTGTGAGCTTCCCTCCCAACCTGTTGTTTGTGTGAGTCAGGCTGGGCTAGTGGTTTCTAGCACATAGGAGTTAATTTTTAGTCTAAAGGGAAAAATCAGCAGGTAGTGTGTGTGGTTTTGCTGCAATAGTGTCAGTGCTGGATGGTGGCCAGCCAGTGTCAGAGTCTGCTTGTATTTGTGTGTGATAATTGCACCGTAGACCAACTTACATTACCAATAATTTGGCTTTTGTCTACTTAAAAGATGGCTAACGGCTAAAGAATCACCAATGCCAGTGACCTTTTAAAACTGCAGGTATCTTTAGCCTGCTCAAAATAAGCCCACATTTCAAAAATCCACAACTATTGTCTTCACACAGAAGAAAAAACATAAGAGCATAAAAAATCCAATCCTATATTCCTTATCCTATTCTGTGGAAGTTATTCTTGAACATGCAAGACCCCACACATTATTCTTATGTGTGCTTACATCTGACAGTCTCTTTTGTAATATGTCTGGTGTTATCATTCATCTCTTTTTAATAATGACCTGCTTTTATTCAGAAATAGTTGGGCTACAGTGGCCCAGTCTATTTTAGATAACAAAGACTGTGCTTTCTAAAGCTGAACTCTGTGAATGCTTTTTAAACCCCTCTTTAAAAAAGGAATCCCATACTCTCAAAAACTTTAGCTTGTGCGTTTGCTATGACAAACTCTATGCTGCTGATGTGCTGGGTTTCTTTATATTCCTTAATAAAATGTTTTCCAAATAAATAACAAAATTCCCCATGGACACCAGGGATCCAGCAGTAGTGCTAAACATCTGGCTTGTCTCTGTGGGCTGCACCATGTGGAACCTGAAATATCTGGTTCAGTGCTGTGCCTGTCTCCCAGTTATATTCAAAACATCAGCTTTTCTTGGAGAACATTTGGTAAAAGTTTCCTTCATTGCTTTAAGCCAATTCCCATGTGGATATTACTCCTTCAGATCGATGTGAAATTATTCAGATTAGAAAAAATGTGAAGTTGTCAACATTTGTGTACAGAACAAAATACTTCATTGCAATTACAAGTGCAGGACAAGGAAAATTCCAACAGCATGAAATAGATTTTCATTTTCATTTCCCCCCCCACACACACATTTCCAGCTGTAATAGAATGTTCTCTGGTCTGGAAGACTAATTTTTTTTCCTAAGAAAAAAGTATTTATGTTGCTGTATACAATCAACAGTTCTCTCTTACCTGAGCAGATATATGCCTGTCATGTAAGTACAAAACACAACAGATAGACCTACGATCTTGATTTTTGTCCCCATTTCAGCAGCTTTATGTCCATGTGATTTGGCAAAGAAAGGTGAGAGAAGAGAGTTTCTAATAATAAGGATAAGGAGCTATTTGTGGAGGGGAAATGACCAAAAAGTACCTTTTCTCTTACATTTGCAAGTTTTTTTTGTTAACATGACAAAATAAAGCTTTTTCATGGCCACCTTCCTCAGACAATCACCTTCTGCTTTCAGGATGGTTTTGCTCTTCTCCAGAGCTAGAGACCCTTCCCTGTACATCACTGCACCATCTACCAACATACAGCTGGGTGTGCTAGTGGGTCAGGAGGATGTCTGAAATCAGCTTTTAGATCCTCAGCTTCTTCTAAGGTGCAAAACCATTCTGTAACTTGAGTACTTCCATGCCATGCTGTGTCCTTTGCTGCCATCTGTCTCAGCAGCAGGTGAGTAATGCTGATGCATCCAATATTGCCATTAATCCAAGATATGATGCTTTTTTTGCTATATCAGATTAATTGCATAAAAAGGCACATGCACTAAATTGCTACTGACACTGACCTGGGTAACAAGTGCCAGGGATGTCTTCTTCAATCTATAATTAAAGGAAAACTCACTTGTCATTTTATTACAAACATGTATTCTGGAAATTATAAACCCAACAGCACAAATCATCTGTGGCAATAGGATCTTTCCAAATCTTCTGAAAGCCTCACTGAGTTACAAATTCTCTGCAGTTGCATTGTCTTCTGAGTCAATGGCACAGATTAATGTGACCCATTGCTCTTATCTGCATCAGTTTTATCACATTATATTTATGTCATGAACATGGTTTGTGGTTGGGAAGGGAATTGTACTGTCACAGGATGATAGTGGAAAAGCATAATTAGGAGACAAGTTGTGAACATCCTTTATTATGGTCCAACAGCCATGCTGATAGTTTCTCTTTACAGTGATGTGTAAAAGGTGCTTTAAGGGGCAATGTCTTGTGAAATATATTTAATTTTGAAATTAGGATGCTGTTATAACTTAGAGAGCCTGAATATGATATAAAATGGTTGTCTACCATACAGAGACACAAATAGCAAGACTCATGGCTAGAGGAAGCATCAATAACCTTTTAGTTCTGGGCTAACTTTTTGTACTTGGTGAAACAACAGTTTTCCATTTCAAGAACTTTTCACCTTTGTTTTCAGTGGGAGTGTTATTATTCTATAATCAGTGACGAGGTTTTCACCCAGACTATACATGTGCAAAAATCCTGCATTGAGCTAGAATATCCATCTCCTGGCAACAGTCCAGGAGAAAGGAGGGAACTGGTGTAGATATGAAATCCTCACCTGCATTTTAGAAAGACACTTTCTACCTGTCCTTCCACCCATCTGTTCATCACCCAAGGAACCCTGAGAGCTTATTCCCCTCTGTTTCCAGTGCCTGTGGAAACAGAACAACTAAAGAAGGATGCAGGACTTTTGCACGAAATTTCCTTCCAGGGAACTGACTGCAAATTGCAGTGGTTATTAATACTAGTAATTCAAGTCTAAACAGGGAAAAATAAGGACAGACATTTCCTTTACATCCTACAATCTATTTTGGGTCTAGAAAGCAAAAACTCTTTTTTGGCACTTGTTTTCATTTTCTTGACTTTCTTGCTTGTTTAAAAGAAAATAATGAAAAAAAAGGAACCATCTCAGGAAAGAGAAAGACTCTCTTGTCACCTGGGATATGGAGAGTCAAAGGTGAAGTTCAGGGTGAAAACTGAGCAGAGAAAGGACACCCATGTCCGAGATGGCTGCCTCTACAGAGGATGTATGTGGTGTGGGCTGTTGCTTTCTCAGGTTTTTAGCTAGGGAGGTCTCCTTGTGTGTAGAGCTTTGCTGCTGACTGCTTGTGATTCTGG
>NW_008690039.1:39956-58991 GCF_000695815.1 Acanthisitta chloris | reverse complement strand
TACACTAACGTAGGTCTTCTCGTTGCTTAAATCATGTCTTAGGCCAGTTGATTGTAAAACTGGGAGAAATTGAACACACTGTTTTGAAGTCATCCATTTTCCACGTCCAAAATGGTTTTGGACAACCAGGTTCAGTGCTTTTTTTTAAGCAGCAATTTCATTTTACAAATGAGAAATAAAATGGTGAAAGTGTAATTTCAATTGGGATTCTGCTGAACTTTGAACACGAATGAAAGGACAAATTGTGATAATCTTATTCTTGCCAAATCTTGCTCCACACCATAAGATGCTCTTTAATGCAAGGAATAGCTTCATGTTCTGGTCCAGCACCAATTGACTTGTTCTGTTTGAAAGTCAAAGGGAAAAGCACCTACATACTGATCCTACCATGAAAGAGTTAATTACCATGTAAAAGGCAATATATTCACTCTGTGATTTTTCTGTAGAGTAGACATATATTTTAAATAGCATCCACCTTTAGCTTGTATTTTACTAATTTTGTCTACTTCTATGTTTTATATACCATTCTTATTGACTGACCAAGATTAGCAGTGCAGATATTTAGCAAGCTTCCCTTCCAACAGTGGTTTATTTTTATTTAGGAGTTTTTGCTTCATAACCAGTCAGTCTGTAGCTCTGATGAGCTGCGTCAAAGGCTCACCATGCCAGATCCTGTCTCTGTGACATTTCTGGAACTAGTGCACTCCAGAAATAATAGTGAGGAGTTGAAAATGCTCTCCAAGAAGACACTAACAGCTACCTACAGTGACTGCAGCCTTCATTAATACAGAAAGCAATAACAATTATTAAATCTGAGAAAAAGTAGAATTTGACTATACTTTGTATTTAAAGCAAGTAATTGTGTATATTACTTTGATAGAATAGCTTTGACAAGCTCCTCAGATGGTTTAAACAGAATCGTTATACGCATTTCTGACTCTGTTATTGTTAAGAGGCTCAGTTGATTTATTAGTGCAGTATTGCCTTACACTTGGTTTATTCTTTGGACATGTTTCCGGAGGGCTTAGTTTCACAGTCTCTTGGGCATTGCATTTTGTTGACTAGCCATCATCTAAACTTGGCCAAGAGCAATCAGATGAGCTTTCCGCCCAAGCTCTATAAGCTACATCTGTTCTCAATAATTGACAACACAGTAATCCTCCCCCAAAACTCCTCCTTGGGGCATGTTGTATCCTTACTTGCCCTGCAAATTTATCAGTAGTTGGCTCTGCAAATCAGTCACCTGCCTTGTGCATTATTTCAGCAGAACTTCCAATGCCATGGAAGAGAAGATGTGGTTGGAGAGAAAGAGGATGCATCCTGGACAACAGGGAAACAAGACTGTGAATATCAGGGAGCATTTGGCAGTACTAAGAGGATGCATCTCAGATAGCACAGGCCCACAGCAGTTGCCCTGTATTCCCCATGAAAGTCAAGGCTTTTGGATTTCAGCTGGTCACATATTCTATACAGTGCTTGTACCATCCTAGGGTTCACATCCCTGAAGAGAGCATTAGATGAAACTACAGAGATTCAGCCACATTTTCTGTTTTCAACTACCATGAGGCTTAACCTGAGGAAGAGAAAAGGAAGTGGGTCACAGGTAACCATAGCTTTGTTATTACCATCTTGAATCCAACTGCAGTAATTAAGAATCTGATGGGGAAATAGAACATAAATTCCTACCAAAAGAAAGGGAGATGGTGGGTTGTGCTTATATACTCAGCCTAACAGATGTCAACTTCCCTTCAATATTGCATGGAATAATAATAATAAAAAAAATTAAACTTCTGAAATGCTGGCACAAGGTTTTGTGTGTCTTCCCATCAAGTCAAACTAGTGTGAATGCTCTGAAGATTAGAGAGGCTAAAATTATTTTTACTAAGGTAGCTTCATAATTCTCCTTTTTCTAATCATTTAATGTTTGTCTTTTAGCTGGTGCCATGGTTTAACTCCAGCCAGCAGCTAAGCTTCTCACAGCTGCTCTCTTACTTTCCTCCTAGTGAGATGGGGGAGAGAATTGGAAGAGTAAACCAAGAAAACACGTGAGTTGAGAACAAGAGGATGTAACAGGTAGAGCAAAAACAGGGTGTGCAAGCAAAGCACAACAAGGAATTCATTCCCCACTTCCTAGGGGCAGGCAGGTGTTCAGCCGTCCCCAGGAAAACAGGACTCCATCATGGATAACAGTGACTTGGGAAGACAAGTGCCATCACTCTGAATGTCTCTCCTTCCTTCTTCTTCTCCCACTTTATATACTGAGTGTGATGCCATATGGTATTGGACATCCCTTGGGTCAGCTGGGGTCAGCTGTCCTGGCTGTGTCCTCCCCAAATCCATGTGCAGCCCCAGCCCACTCACTGGTGAGAAGCAGAAAAGGCCTTGTCTCTGTGTGAGCACTGCTCAGAAATCATCCTCAAATTACCAACACTCTTCCCAGCACAAATCCACAACACAGCCCCACACCAGCTACTGGGAAGAAAATGAACTCCCCCAACCCAAACCAGCACACTGAGGTTTTTGCTTTGTCTCTTCTTACTTTTATTAATGGATTTTTATGTGAGAGTGTGATGGCTGAAAAACAACCTGATGTGGTGGCTCCATAAATTTGAAAAACTCTCCTTGCAATGTGTGGTATAACCTGTGTACTATTGCATGTCCAAATGGATTTAGTGTATCATAACGCTGCTAGAAAAACAAAAGGACAAAGAAGATGGGATTGCTAAGGGAGACATTAGATTTCATTTCACACTGGTAATAGTTTAGAGATGTGTGCTGAGCAAAATGGGATTCAATTCTGCGGCACTTTTCTCTTTTATTGCTGCTAAGTGATTTCAATATCCAGGTCTAAAGTGATACTGAGAGTGTTCGATAGAACAGGGATGGAATCAGGGAGTGCTGGAGGCTCAGAGGAGGCCACAAATCTCTAGTTGACTCGAGGAAGCCTTTCAGAGCCATCACACCTGACCTTAACCTGTCTTATTTAACCTGGAGGCTGCTGGTAAGTACCTTGCAATGTAAGAGATCGTTTGGTGTTACAGGGAACTCGGTGCCTAGATTGCATTTTGGACATCAATTGATGTTACGTAGTTGTGGCTTTGGCCATGAACTTACCACTTCCAGAAACATTTATGGCTAAAAGTTTATTGCCCAGCTGTTGCTGCCTGATAGACATATCATAACTGGGAAATGGTTTAAACCCTGTAACCTTTCACTTTATGGCAGTTGAAAGCAGATGAAGATTGCTACACAAACAAGGAGGCATGCCTGTGGTCCACAAGATAATGGGCACATATATTGTCCTTGGGTGCCACTTCTCAAAGCAGAGCAGCCCCTTTCCTGCCATGATGTATATTCCACTTCTGGTAAACACACAGCTAAATGAGGTGAGTGTGGTTATTTGTCCTGCATATTCCGCATCATCAATGATTGGAGTAATTTCTCAGTTTCTTGAATTTTAACTCAACTGTTAAAAATTTTCTCTGTGTAACAGTGTACAGTGTAAGATCCTAAATCAGGTGATAATAGTAGGAGCCTGAGTGGCTCAGTAAGAATCTGTATTTTGGCTTCTGCAGGGTTTGGGCAGAGAACTGAGGAAGTGTGAAATGAGGGCAATGCAGAAAAATACATCAGACAAAGGCAGTTGCTTGGTAGGTGCACACATTAGTGAGAGTCTCACAAATCTGTTTTTGTTTTCAATGTAACAGGGTTACACAGAAAAACAAGTTTATTTTCTGCAAGAAAAGGCTCAGGAGCTACAGTGTATTGTCCTCGCTATGCTTTTGGAATCCTTTATATTTCCAGGCATCATCTCATTTTCTCTAACAAAATACTGAGTTGCTGATAAAGTGCCATGAAATTTAAAAATCTCAAAAACAAAAACAAGCAACCTTTGAGAGGACTTTAAATTCATGTCTTTCAGTTAAACAGCCTTGGCTTTTCTTCTGGAACCAAATGGCTTCTAACTTCTGTTAGCATCAAATACTTTGTACAGTTGCTGTGGAGTTCTGTGAGAGCAAACTTGTCTTTTGCTCTTTTCCTGTATCTAGCTGCAGTAATATTACTGGTTAAAAATTGGCTGGAGTAAATAATGCACAAATCCAGCCATGGTTTGGTAGAACATTCACACGGCTTTATTTAGCACACGTGCTTGATTTCCATTTGAATGCTCCTAACTTCTGTTAGCATCAGATACTTTGTACAGTTGCTGTGGAGTTCTGTGAAAGCAAACTTATCTTTTGGTCTTCTCCTGTATACTATTTTGGTTAAAAACTGGCTGGAGTAAATAATGCACAACCCGAGCCCTGGTTTAGTACAACATTCACAAAGCTTTATTTAGCCCATGTGCTGGATTTCCATTTGAGTGCATAAATTGTGCTGTCACTTGCCTTGATACGCAAAGGCGAGTGAGAGGGGAAAGTGAGCTCTCAGCACTTCCTCCATTAGAAATGCCTTCAGCAGCACAGGGTAATTTTGGCTGGGCTGCCATTTAGCTTTCATTCACTGGTCAAGTTTGCTTTTAAGAGCCTTGCCAGGGGAGGCAGATGTGTCTGTCCGTGGCAGTGGGTCAGGGGCTGGCAGGGGAGCAGGGCGGCGTGCCTGGCGCTGCCGCTCAGCCTGCACGGCCAAACAGCTCTGGGGGCAGAGCAGCTTAAGCCATTAATATTGGTTTCCCCACAAGGCCTTTATGTAAACTGACAGCTCTGGCAGCAGACATGGCTTCTGCATAGTCATCAATGATTGCTTCTAAGGTTGCATTAAAAGTGCAGCGCAGACGGCCAGGACTGTGCTCAGATCTGAAATGCCACAGCTTCGTTTGTTTATATGTGAGGACATAATCTACTTTGCATACAGCCTGTGTAATAATTTATTGGCTTCTGTAGCATCCAGGGGCCTTATTTTTTAAGGAGCAGAATGCATTTGTAACATGTGTGCTGCCAGTGTTATTATTATTTTTAATTTTCTCTTGGCAGCTGAATTTTCTTCTCTGCTTCAGAGAATAATGAAACGAGATAGATTTGCTGGATTCTAGTTCGCTTTAGAAAATCACAACGGCAATTTACATATGTTTCACTCCTACATCAAGATTTTCACTATTTACCATAACTGGATTAGATTCTAGTTATGTGCAGAAGTGACTGGAAAATAAACTGGCATCCCGATTTGCATTCATTCTGCACCAGTGGTTCCCCTGTCAAATTTGCTCAGTGTGGAAGATGTGGCCAAGAGCTGGGTTTGTGTATTACCTGTTACTGCAGGCAAAAGCCTCAAGTGTGTGTTGGCCCAAATCCCTGACGGATATAAGGAATGACATATTGTTATACAGAGAATAGGAATATTGGAATTAAAATGCGCTTAGTGCTCAGTGTAGAAGAGGACTGGGGGGAAGTTTGTGCCTGATAACCAGGAGCTCTCATTTACAGAGTGTGGAAGTAGCTGCTGAATGGAAGGTGACCACAGTATGTGATTTCCAGGTAGCCTCCTTGTACTCTTCCTGCCCTCCAAGGCAGAGAGTTCAGGTTTGAGGGTATGAGCTACTTGTGCTTTGTGACTCCACTGCCACTGGATCAGGCAGCAAAAGAGGTTGCTGTTAGCAGTGTGTGGGTATGCTAAAATCTTCCCTTCCAGCTTAAGGTGTGTGATTTCAGAGGACAAACATTGTAATTTATCTGTCTTTTTATACTGCTTCCTCCTCATGGATTTTGTTTGTAGGTGTAGCTAACTATGGACAAGAGTACCCAGTGAAAGGTAAGAAACAAATGCTGGTGTGTGCTTATAAAATATGCATTAATACTCAATGTTCTATGCTAAGAAAAGATTGTCTTTCTGTACTTATTTTCCATCCTTATTTTCCCATTTTCATGCCAAACTTCTCTGCTCAGGCCTAATGTCAGATCCCCATCCTGGGGTGCCTTTTATTCTGTGTTAACTCCTAAGCAAACCCAGTCCAGTTCAACACAGGACATGAGTTTTCCTCATGTATTGCAGCACATACTATTCTGAGAACATCTGTTCAGGAGTCAAATACTTGTTTCACCAGCCCTTGTTCACTCTGGTGTCAGGCAAATTTCTAGTAAAGAAATTTAAATCACCCTTTACTCTGCTGTCCACTGTTGCCATCCTGAGCTGTCACAAACTCCATTGCCTAATCTATAGACAAACACTGTAATCTCACCAGCAGGTTGATGTTGCTTTTATTGCAGATATATGTTTATAATTTGTAATTTTTTCCATCTAATAGAGAGAGGAAGGGACTCAGAGGTAGATTTAGTACAAAAGTTTCAGCTTGAGCTAGGTAGATTTGAGAAAAGCCAGAACTAATAAAATTGGATATAAAGCTGTGCTAACACAAATAGAAAGTTTTTGAAACCTCTGCTAGAGCAGCTACCTCACTTTGCAGCATTGTGCACATTCACACTCCTAAAGCTTGGCATCTCTGGACAGAAACAGGGAACTTGGAGACATATTCTGTTGTCCCAAATCTCCTGGTGCTATCAGCTTATTGGTAGTGAGTTGAGCCAACTCTGAAATCACAGAATCACCAAGGTTGGATGAGACCCCTAAGATCATCAAATCCAGCTATTGACCTCTCACTGCTGTAACCCCTAAACCATATCCTCCAGCATCAGATCCAGGTGCCTCTTAAACACCTTCAGGGCTGGTGACTCCACCACCTCCCTGGGCAATATTCCAGTGCCTGAACACCCTAACAGGGAAAAAATTTTCCTAACATCTAATCTGAATCTCAAGTCACGTGTTGATGAGATATCTCAGTAAAATCCACGAGATATTAAGTGGTGCAAGGTCAACTGTGTCCTCTGCAGGGAAGAGAAGCCCTGAATTGTCTTCAGACACCTGGACATATATTTCAGCAACAAACAGGCACATGTCCTTTTCTCATTCTCTAGTTTTCCTTTACCAAAATGTGAGAAATAAGGTAAATATAAAAGTGACCTGATCTGGGCTGAGCTGAAGGGGCAGATACAGAAGGTTTTGCTTCTATGCTTATACAAAGGATAACACAGCCCTCAAAATAGCAGCAGAGAAAAGAGCTAGACATTTAATGGGATTTGAGTGTCCCTGGTGGCTTCAGAGGAAAGTGAAGCACTTCACGTGTGTTTCAAAATATAAATAAACTTGCTGAGAGCACCACTCCTCCAACTGCTTGTTGTACAGGCTGTAAGAGGCACCCATGCTGGCACGTGGGTGCTCTGCACCACCACATCTGCTGGATCAGGGAACGGCAGGGCTGATGCATCCATCTGTCCCTGAGTATGCCAAAAGGGGTTCCTCACAGGCTCTGCAATGCATTTTGAAGGGCTGGAGCCTGTGCAAATTTCTAAGCGCTTGAGGATGATAGTGGAGATAGTATCATGAGGTGTGCACTGCTCTGTGCTGTGATTTCCAGGGAAGTCTTCAACTGATTCATTAAAATTTACCTTTACTTTTGCATTGCTCTCTCATTAGAGATGCTTTGTAGGTGACATCAGAGATCAAGAAAAAAAGCATGAGAAGTTCACAGTACTTACATCATAAAGTCTGTGATGGAAATGTACGATAGTATCAGGCTATCACCCTTTAACGGAGAGGTTAAAAGCAGAAAGGTTCTCAAATAGTGGCAAGGAATTAAACAAAGAAGGAAAAAGTCTTTAGAAAAAGAAGGCAGGTGTGGAAAGAGGCTGTTTGGGGTGACAGCACTGTGCTGAATTAACTGAATTAACAGTCAACTCTGTGTCTGTCCCATATTGAAAGTCCAGCCACCTTTACTCCTTTCAGCAGGGAAATGTTTCCAAGAGCTCACACCAAGGTTATAGCTCTGTCATGAGTCTGTGGGTGGTAACATGCATCAGTAGACTGGTTTGTGCTGTTTTCACATTCCTCAAGCAAAATTATGGCTTTAGTATCCTCAGTTATAGATTTGGTATAAACCTGCTTGTATCATTCACTCAGGGTGATTCCAAATAGTAATTTATCTCCATCCCTGCAGAGTTCTCCCAGACACTGGGGACAGAGAGGCACTCATTTAACTCTTGAGGATGCCCAAGTTTTCAGCTGTTCAGATACATCTATCTTGTGCTTAGTAGAATGGGTTGAAAGAATTTAAATTAGTCATTCAGAATGATCTTTCATCAAGAGGCAAAATAGATCTGAACTTTAAAAGTCAGCTCGTTATGTTTCAATTACCAGAAACTGCAAATGAACTATTGTTTGCATACAGCCCAGGAGCAGTTGCACAACTTTTTAACGTGTTTAATTATTTTTTGTATAGGGGCTGTTGGCCAGTTCCATGCAGATACCAAACTGGTATGAATTGTGTAGGTAGTACATAGGCAGTGTCTGATGTTATTAGCAATATAATGAACATGTCATGTTTATGAACCTCCAGGAGACTCAGAAGCTGAATGAATTAGTAAAAGCTAAGTAATCAAACAAGCAAAAATGTGATAAATAGTGTGGAAATGATGTTTTTATATTATCTGATGGCCAAGTGACCACTGTAAGAGAACCTGAAGATCTCCTCAGTTGCTAATTGACAGTGACAGATTGGTACTAATAAAATAAGCCTGATACCAACAGAAAATGGATTGATGGAGGGACACAAAACTGATGACATGCAAGGCATCAGGAAGGGCTTCCTTAAGGAGCAGAACACTTCAGTGAGTTGAAAAAATACCTCTCATTGTCCTCATTTCTGCTCTTTGGGTTTTGGTTTTGTGGGTTTTTCTAAAATATATGGTAATTCTTTTATCCTTTTTATGTTATATTCAATCTCATGGTATCAGTGTTCCAGCTGGTTTAAACAGAGAATATTCCTGTGACCTCTTTCGGAGAGAAAGTGTTTTAAGTTTTCTGAGCCTTTCCCATTATAAAATTTCCTATTAAGTACCTGCCATATGCAGATAACCTGTACCCAGATTAGCCTGGTATCAGAGCTGCTTTGTTGCTTCTGCTTTTGTACAGTATGCTATGCATGAGCAAAATTTTACTTAGCCACACAGATCCTCTAATGTTCCCTCCATAGCAGAATATTGCCATGAAATAAAACTCAAAAATTGCTAATTTCACTAGACTCTGCCTTTACTTGAGGCTAACAACTAGAATATAACCTCCCTGGCTCTCTGCCATTGCCAAGAGGTAACTGGTGTTTCATCATCATTGAATTATCATAGAATCATCATCACAGAATTTAGGGGTTGGAATGGACCTTACAGATCATCTAGTCCCAACCCCCTGCCATGGGCAAGGACACCTCCTCACTAGATCAGGTTGTTCAAGGCTTCATCCAGCCTGGCCCTGAACACAATCAGAGTTGGGGCAGCCACCACATCCCTGGGCAACCTGTGCCAGTGTCTCATCACCCTCACAGCAAAAACAACTTCTTAAGATCGAATCTAAATTTCCATCTTGCATTCTCTTCTCCAGGCTGAACAGTCCCAACTCCCTCAGCCTGTCCTCATAGGGGAGATGCTCCAGACCTCTTAGCAACTTCATAGCCTTCTCTGGACTTGCTCCAACAGTTCCATGTCCTTATCTTGTGGATGTATGGATATGCCAAACTAAAGGTGCTGCAAAGGTGTTCTGATGGGCTAGAAGTCTGGTCTAATTTTCTCTAGATTTAACACAATTCCATGTTTATTTGAGTATGTTTCAGTCACGTGACTACAATCAATCCCTCAGACTTGCAGTGAATGCTGCTTTGGGTTTGTCACATAGGGGCATGTTTTAATTCTCCAGGAAGGATAATAGCTTCATGCAGTCATTGTTTAAGTAATTCCTTAAATCCTCAATGCTTACATGAGCAACTTTACAGGCTTATAGTTTCTTTTATTGAAATACATTGCAGGAAATACCTTAGAGCCTAGTTCATTAAGTTTCATTGTAAAACTCTGTGTGCCTTGGAAAAAAAAAGGATACTAATCTGTAATACTTGTTTTAAAGGGAGACATCAACTCTTTGTTTGAAAAATTGCAGTCAGTATCTCTCAGCTTCATTAAAAGCACCAATAGGTGCTCCCATTCTGCTGCTGCTGAAGTCAGAGAAGAGAGATTTCCCTTCTTCAAGGATCAGTGTAATGCCAGGATTAGAATAAAGGTAATTAAGAAAATGTTGATTCATCGTTATTTTCACCTCAAGCTATGATATTCCTCCTAGCCTGGGTAAAACAAAAATCCCCATAATTTTCAAGAATTAGATTAATTATTACTGTATTGAGCATAGAAAGATGGAGCTGCAGAATGACAGTGCAGAGATCCAAATGGGATTCCATGGAGTCTCACAGTTGTTCATGAATTGCTGTGCCATTTGGAGAGCTCCTGTGGGTTCCTAATGAGGATAATTCCTTTATAGTTGTTATACACCACTTATTGGTGGTTGGGTTTCAGTCTTTTGCCACAGCTGGTTTAGTAAAATTCACTCACTGCTGATGCTGAGTGATCTGCCTCAGTGAAAATGCATTGATTTCCTGCAAAGTCCATTTTGGGGAATGTTCTTACACTGTGTTTTTACATAGGTTTGCTTATAGTTTAATTGCTATACCTCTAAGCTACCACTCAGCCTGCTGACATAGCTTAAAGAGCCACACAAAGCTGTGAAAAGGTTCAGGAGATCTTTCTGAGAGAATTGGACTAAAGAAGGAATTAAGGCTTTTTAAAAGCTAAATTCTTTGGGATTTATGTCAGCTTGTTGCATACACACTGTTGACTCTTCATCTAAACTATCTGTTGACTTCAGACTTAAGGGTTTATGCTACTAAATATTGAGCTCAGTAGGTCAAACGGTGCATATTCAGGAGATTTAAAGACATTTTCACAGCTGGGAAAAAAAACAAAACCACAAGTAAGAGCAGCTTAATGTCTATTTTTAAACTCTTAAACCTGTATAAATTCCCAGAGCATAAAATGGAAAACATCACTGCTTGCTGTGCTTGGTCTGGACCTAAGGGCAACTGTGTGATGGAGCATTTCCAGTGAGGAAGGGCAAGAAGACAGTTTGAACAGAGAAGAACACAGAGAACAGCAGTGAAGGCTGTTGAATGAAAGACGATTAAAGCTATTACTAATGCACTCTGTGCTTAATGGGTATTTGAATTCCAATCTCTCCCATGGATTCCCTCAGACACTGGCAGTCAGGAGCACCCTGAAACTTCACAATGCACACTGCTGAGTGACTCCTTTTCTGTGTTTATTCCCATCTCATTATTTAGTTCATTTCTAAAAATATGCTTTATATTTTGCTGCTTAAAGGAAATGGGAAGTGTAATAAGAAGCTGGGGGTGAATAGCAGTGGCTTCCTCTGCTGAAAAAGCTGTTCAAAGTGGATATTGGGCAAACTTCCTTAGCAATATGGGCAGGTAGATTGATTTTTGAAAGGCTGGCAATGAGCACTTCTTATCTTTAAATCTTAGAGATGGGTCTGGATACCTTAGCTGAATATACATTCTTTAGCCTAAAAGATTTGACATTTGATGTAGGAATTACTGCTTGACATTTTCTGCTCTCTGTTCTCTGGATCTCATGGAAGATCAGATCTGTCGATCACACTGATCCCTTTGAGTCTTAAAATCTTTTAATCTGTTACGAGGGAGGCAGCTGCCAATTAACTTCTGTGCCTGGGGTACAGATCTTGGGTTGAGAGCTTCACATGCCTGTGCTGATTTCCCTTCAGTTCCTGGAAGAAATTGGGAATGACATTTAGTTGCTTCCTGACCTCATGGGACTGGGTTTCATTTAATTCCCATTTTTTCATTAAAACTTCTGTCTTTTTTGTCTTAATTATTTGCTCTAAAACTTTGTTTCAACCCTGTATCCTCTCAGTTTACAGGACTCTGAACAAGACGTGGACATTCATGCTCAACTCATCCCTGAGGACTAGGATTAAAACCATCCGAGGTTATTTTGTTTATTTGTATGTTTAACCTGCCCTGGGTACTGCTATTAACATTGAGGTTTGTTCTTTTCCTTTGTGGGTTTTTTTTGTTTGTTTGTTTGTTTTCTAGTGCCTTTAATATATCACACTCTATATGTTGTTGAACCCTGCATGGTTCATTAGCATAGCACAGCTCCCTGATGAATTGGGATGAGCTTGCTGAGTCAGCTGGCAGAGGGAAGAGAGGAATCTTGTTTGGCAGCAGCACAGAGTTATTTTGGCTTAAGGTGAGAATGACCTAACATTTGTCATCTGTTGTTTACTCTCTTGTCCTCTGCTGTTAGAGGAGATCTTGTCATGGATGGCTCAATTGGGGCTTTTATTGTTAGTGTCACTGTGTATTTATGGATTTGTTTTGCACTTTGTAGGCAAGGTGGAGAGGTTTATGCAATGATCCTTGGAGGTGCTGCATCTTCAGTGAGGAGAAGGTTTTCAGAGGACAGGAAAGAGGAGCTAGTGTTTACTGCCAGCTTCACCTGAGCCCTTGGTATGAGCCATGGCCCCAGACTGTGGAACAGCTGCTTAACAAGAGCACAAACATCTACAGCTTGCACAGCCTACATAAGTGCCCAGGGTAGTGCTCACTCTGGAGCAACAGGAGCTCCATTCACGGTCATAAGACCAAATTCAGCTTTATGGCAAACATCACTATGCTGTTACTGGTCATATAATATGTCCCAAGCTATTACAGGTCAGTGAATTCCATATACAAACACCTTTGCAAGGACCTCAGTGTGACATTTAAGGATGAAACTGTTTTTTGTAGATATCTTGTGAGAACCAGGTCAGTCCCCAATACCAAAACAAGACAGTAAGGTAAGAGTGAAACTTCTCTTGAAGAAGCAGCAGGAGTTTTTGTGGCTGAAAGCACAAAACAAGGTAAACAGCATGTTACCTTTTGGGACAACTGGCTCTGCAGACCCCTGTCAGGACTGTGTCTAACATTTCTGCATACTGCACCATTTAGGATCATATAGCTTTGGGTTTGGCTTTTTTTTTCCCCTTAACCTTGCTGTTGCAGACAAACTGTGGCAAAATGGGGTAGAGTTTGATTGCTGTAATCATACCTACCACACTTAAACGTTCTCAAGTGTTCTTCATCTCCTAATTTTCAGCTATCAGTAGCATTTATGACCCACTTTGCTTCCTCTTGAAATCACAACTTCTGATACAGAGAGCCATAAGAGGTTGTCAGCAGCCTGTTCAACTCTGAACTCCTGTTTTTCGGCCTTTGTGGGCCAAGAAGAGAGGAAGCTGTTTTGCATCATGACTGCTCCTTGTCCTTTCCTGATGATGCTAAAATTTCAAGGATAACACTAAAAAACACCCTAGAAAATTACTTGTCTGACTCCTTTAGTTTAACAGGCACTAACTACTAATTGCCTTTGAAAAACCTAACCTAAACTATTAATTTTTTTCCTCTCCTCCTTTATTTATCAAGTGTTTGATCAAGAAATTTAATTAAACTGACCACAAAAGAACCCAGAAATATGAATACAAAAGACTTTGGATTTTTTGACAGATATGGATGTACTAATTAGCCTTCAATTCAGCCATGTTGAAAAAAAATGTAAGTCTTTAGTGCACACCTCTATTGCTTTTTATTAAAACTAAAGGATTAGAAAAATACCAGATGTCAAAGAATAGATAATAAAGCTTTCAGCACATTGAGACAATATTGGTAATTCTTACTGAAATGCTGTTTATAAAAGGAAAGGAAATATAGTGCTGAAATTCTAATGAGAATCTGCGCTGTGGAATCTCCCTCTAGTTGTGAGAACTGACAGTTTATTCTCTTTTCTAGAGCTATTTAAATTGTGTCTTTTATGTGTTGTGGTTTTGCACTAGTGGTTTTTTTCACGTTCTGCTTTTGTGGGTCTGTTTTCCTTGTTTCTTATTGGAGTGCTGAGGATCATCTGAGTCAAACCCATTAACTTTCACATGATTTTCAATCAAGACCTTTGCAAAATGCCCAATTTCACAATGGCTTTAATGGAAAATATAGATTGCTTCATATTTGATTTAGACCTCATCCCTCTGCTTGTTTCCTTTTTTTTCCCCTCAGGTCATAAAGATTTGCATGATTTTTGTCAGTCTTTTCTTACTATAAGCACGTAAGTTGGACAATTGCTTTGACTCTAGTTATTTTTGCACTGCACTGAAAGCCATGAAGGTGATGTACTTGCAGTTGATACTCTGAAAATGAAAACATTCAGTGGAAACTCTGCTGGAGTTAAGGAAAATTTTCCATTGAGTGAACATTTTTTCCTGTCTGTCTATGCATGCAAGTCTAAATAGAATTATTATTTAGATCCTGGGTTGTCTCCAGCTCATTTTTAATGGAAATATTGATTATCTTTAATTGAAATAGTAAAGATGATACATTACAACCTGTTAGGTTACCTTTTTCAAGGGAGATTCTCCTACATAGGATTCTCTCTCAAGTCAGTCCAATTGAAGTGGAAGCAACAGTCCTGCCTAGTGATCTTATTTAAAGAATTGGGATGCCAAGTCCTTTTTCACTGGTGTCAGAGCCAATTTCTGCTGAGGTAGTAACAACACCTGACGCAGGAGAGTCTGATAGGGCCTGGATTTCCTTCAAAGCATTTCCCAGGTTTATTCCTGTCTTCTGCTATTGTGTGCACTTGAAAAATATACTTTTCTCTAGTATCCAGACACTGCAATATTTACCTAACTATTAAACTAAAAGTGTGCGATATATGAGCAAATGACAGCATGGTTTTGATGGATAAGGTGGGTTTTTACTGCCGAAGAGGTGATTTCTCCTTGTGTCTCTTACAGGTGTCACTGCCTGACAGGAAGAATACACAGAATAAACAGGCAGAGAAGTGGCTTTATATGTAGGAGGTTTCTTCTGAAGTGATTTTGTTGTTCTTTTTGGCTGCAGGTGGAAGGAAGTGTTGCTCTTTTCAAATAATCTAAAAGCATCTGGAAAAGTGAAGGTGTGATGGGCTCCAGAAAGAGGTTTTTTAAAATGCTTACACTGAATTTGACAAATATTTGTGACTGTATCACTGAGACCTTATTAAAAAATAGAAACTATTTAATTTTTGTCACAATTTTGCTCTCAGAGCTCTATTTCCAAGGAAGTCTAACACAGTATTGGACAGAGCTGGGGATGGGAGTGATCCCTTTCACCCATCAGGAGTGTTTGGAATGTAATGTTTGTGTGTAATTCAGAAAAGTATGGGTTTTATTCAGTAAAATTGTGCCTCCCAGCTTCAGCAGATGTAATACACAATCACACTTCTCAGCCTGCCTGCACCCAAACACAGTTTGCATATTGCATAGACCTGGGTCAAAGGAGTAGGAATTATTGTCTAAATATAAGAGAATTAAAGAGGAGATAAAAGAGATAATCTAGTATGGTCCAGAGATCCTTCTTATGTTACAGATGGTTTCTTCCATAGGCTCTTTTTGTGATTATGGCTTCATTTTGACCTCCTGTGTTTGTCAGTCACCTTCCAAGCTCTTGGCTTGAGAGCATCCTCAGAAGGAGGGGCTCAGTGCAAAACTGATGTATCCATGCTCAGAGGAGTGGTAAGTGGAGACAGCCTCAGTAACAAAGTCCTCTTTCACTCACTCACATCCCAGTTTGGATGTCTTAAGAACACAATGGAGATGTAATGCCTTTTTTTCAGTCATACCATATTTCTAAAAGATGACCAGCTTGGCTTCGTGGGTTTGCAGGGATGTGGGTGGCTGGGTTTGGGGTTTTATTTTTCATTTCCCTGGTGAAAATGTGATGTCACAAATACATTCAGAGTGTGCACAAACCTGGAGAGGAAAGAGCAGATTTGTTTATTGAAAATCAGCACTGTGTTACTTTTTATTATTCAATCCCCATGTGTCCTGACTGCAAAGTGAATTAGTAGGAATCTGGAGCATAATAACCCCATCAACTCAGTAGGCAGCACTTTCTGTCTTCTGCTGATTTATTTAATCATTTTCATTCAATCCTGTTTCCAGGACAGGAGCCTCTCCAGCTTCTCCAGGTGAGCATATGGACAGTATATGGATATCACAACCATGTCTTAATCTCCAGCTGCTGTTTGTGTGCCAGTGGGGAATGGCTGCAAGGCTGGCTGGAGTGCCCTCAGTGAACCTTCTGCTTACACAAAAATATCTCTGAATAATTTCAGTCAATTGCCTTTTAATTTGGATAGTTGCTGATCCTTAACATAGATTGTGAAGAAGTCAGGACAGCACAGAGAAAGCAGATTGAATTAATGGAAGCGTGGAAGCTGTTTAGAGAGGAGCAAAGTGAGCTCGTGCTTTCCTCTCTGCCTTTGCAGATAGAGAATTGGGGTCATAAAAACTCCATGTGGGTTTAGCATCCTTGAAAATGCCAGAACTGGAGTAATTGGATGACTGGTACAGCCTGTGGATGTGGCTCTTTCGTCACTGCCCTCAGTGAGTGAAATTCTTTTCCTTCTATATTCAAATCTAATAGAGACATTTTGATTTCACCTCTGAGCTAAGCAGCAGCCTGAGTGCTAAGGTATGGATAATTGGAGCAAATCATTCAAACCCCCTTTAAAAGCAATGCATTATGCATGCACCAGTTTTAAAAATGGACAATTACAAAGACACATCTTTTTAAAAGTGCCTTTGTAGTGAGTAAAACAAAATGATTTCTTCATGCCCCTGTGCAAAATGGGTGGCTACAAAGCATGTGCATAGATTTCTGGAGATACAGTACAAAGGGGATGATAATAATAACCTTTTTCTGTCGCCAGAGAGTCTGCACAAAGATTCCATCAGCATTTTGCACAGTATGATAAAAAATGTGTTAAATCCTCAGCATCAATGGAGGTTCAAAGTGAAACGGAATCAAGCAGAATAAGGTACCCATAAAGAAAAGAAATAGCTAAATGATATTAAGGAAGCCAAGATAACTGAAAAAATTAGCAGCACAATAGCTCCCAGAGTCTGCTTCTGCTCACAAAAGCCAATCTTTAGCACCCAGTATCTCCATTCAGCCAGAAAAGAAGAGGTAGTTACATTCTGGAACGAACAGAATAGGAGAAACATGGTTTTATGGTGATAATTTAAAATGTGAAATTAAGATACTTGAACTCTGACCTCTCAATAAAAGGAGAGACTTGTCTCTGCCATCACCACGATGCTGAATGATGCCCAAGGCAGTCTGAAGGTGAGAACAGGTCCCTGACTGCAGCTCTTGATCTATTATGACTTTCAGGGTGTTCCTAGGGGAGATACTTGCAGGCTGCCTCCATGTGGGCATGTGGCACAGAGTGAGCCATCAGGATATGGAATGTCTGCATGAATTTCCTGGAAAGACTCCCTTTAGGGTGCCTGGTATCTCACAGTGGTTAGCACTGGTGAGGTTGTGTTTTCAGGGATACTGCCCATCTGTAAGGGACTACAACCACAGGCCCAAAGCTCTCACAAAGCTACTCAGTCCAAAATGGAGTGGTAGCTTCATTAATATTATTAATATTTTAGCTTAAAATATTCATGAGTCTCTAAAAATTCAACCCCTAAAGGTTTTGTGCTCAGCTGTCACTTCTCCATAGGAACCATATTCTGGAGACTTTCCCCCATGCTTTGTAGTTGAGGTTGAAGCCAAGTGCGACAAGTATTTTGGGGGTTGCTTTTTGTTATTTTGCCATTTACAGCTACACATTTGTCTTAAAAAAGCAAAGGTTAGAGGGTTGTATTAATTAGAAACACTTCAGAAACTTGTATCTCAGAGCTCTTCAAAAGCCAGAATAATAAAGAACAGAATTGCAGAAAAGGAGGTTAGGGAAGATAAGAAAAAAATTTAACATATCTTTTTTAGTCTTGTTTCTATGATCCACATCTCTTACATCCAAAGAAGTTTTAAATCAAGCAAATTAAATCTTAGCACAGTTCACCTCTGAGCACAGTGCAGGGGTAGAGAAGGCTCCTGAGGTCACTGTGCTACTGCAGCAGCCCAGTAAGAGCCAATGTGGTTTTGTTTAAATTCAAAACATGTTCGGGCAACACATGCCCATCTGCTAACCCTCTGGCTGAGAGACAGAGCTGCAAAAGTAATATAAAGATGCAACTCTTTGCCTCTAGTCTGATTTTTTTTTGCCCCTTCAGGTGCCTCCAAGAGCTTTTCAACTGCCTGAAATAAGTTCTCTGGCATGAGAAAATAGGTAATGAATGCAGGAGCACAGAGAGGGAGGTTAAAAAAAAGAGGGAAAAAGCCAGTAATGGGAGAAGGGAGATAGAGACAAGAAAAGCAGAAGGCACTGCTTCTTGCTGGGGCTTGGGGGAGGCTCTGGTGCTCTTCACTTTGTTGTTGGAGGGATGGATGGATGGATGGATGGAGACCCCTGTGGAAAGGTCTGGTGTTGAGGAGGATGTTACTGAGTTGTGGCTTGAAATATTTTATCAATATAGAGATATTTAAATACTCTGTTGTACCTTCAGTGTCTTTGGCTGTTCTGTGTTGTTTGCATCTGTCAGGAAAATCACACGATCCTAGAAATTGGCCCATGTGCCAAAACTGGAGGCAGTCCCCTTCATTTATCCTTGTTCTGTGCTTGTTGTAACTCATGTTACAACATGATGAATTAATTGTGTCTCACAATGCTACAGGTTGACTGCATCAAATTGGACGAGTGTAAAACCTTTCAGTGCAGTAATTACCATATGCTTCACAAAGGCTTTTCTGCCTATGATAGAGTGGAGGTATGTATGAACATAAGTAAAGGAGGAAAGAGAATTTTAATGCATTATTTTTTTAGGAGAAAAGCTTATATGTGAAGCAGAATAACAGCTCTGATCAATAATGGACAGAGAAAATATGGGACAAGAAACACAGTCAAAAGTCAGTGTTGGGAAGTAAGAGAGGCAGAGAGAACATAGCAAAGGCCTTACAGATGTCAACATATGGATGTTGAACTTGAACCAGGTGTATCTCCCTGAAGAAAGAAGCAAGTGGAGGTGCAAATATCCCTTATCAAGGACCCGAGTTGGTGTCATTAAGACCCTACCAGTCACCAGCAATGGGGATGGAAGCAGATCTGCATGCCAGTGAGATTTCAGTGCTTTGTAGGATAACTGAGGCAATCAGAGTTTTGAGTTAAAACT